>NC_133376.1:7979168-8016668 GCF_049309525.1 Garra rufa
ATTTACTAATTTGTTCCTTGTATGATGTACTATGATGTACTTAAAATGAGGTAACAAATAAATGATTTACTTAAAATGACATGGCAAATGAGTTATGAGAAATAAGTCATGGGAATGAATTGTTAATTTGATTTGAATAGACAGGTCATGTCTAGGGCTCTGTAAATTGGTTATAATGCTTGAGCAGATCTAAATTTAATGCCACAATCAACACTTTTCCTTCATTTTCACATTTTACTTTAATGACAACAACTGTAATTGATTAAGTAATTCTGCAGTGAGATTTTTACAACCCCCTATATCTTAAATTCCTGAGGTAATTTTGTTAGTTTTAATGGCATTCTTGTCCCAGGTCGTCATTAATTACAGACCCTGTAAACTCTGACAAAATCAAGAACTGTGTAAATAAAATGTCAAAACATCACAATTATAGTAATAATTCACGACTCAGTGTGTACTAGGAACAGGGAAAATGGGACTTAACCATAAAACCATTTTCAGCCTATTAGAGCAGCCAAAAATAATGGATTATTCCAGCTCACCTGCTGTGCTTGCTGGTTTGACTGAGTGAGTAAATAAATAAATGAATAAATACTATGAGATGCATTACTTGAATTCCTGAAAACAAGCATACAGATAACCAAAAACAATACAAAACAAAACAGAACAACAGCAACAACAACAAAAACTTTTCAGCATTATTTACTAGATTTTTAGAATGTGTATCGGGCCCAACCAACACTGTGCATATTTTGTCTAGTTGACAGCAGTTATAAAGTGCTGCCTGAAAATAGACGGTCCATGTATGTGGTCAGTAGAAGCTGCTCAAAACAGAGAAGTTTCCCAACTCCTGCATGTTTCTCCATACATGACCTCATTCTCTGTCAAGGGTGCAGAATGGCGCTATGCGGTAGCATTATGCAATCACACCTGGGAGAATGGAACAATCCATTTTTCACGGAAAGGAGGGTAGCGCGACTGGTCGGTTGAGGAAAGAGGAGATTGTTGGGATTTCAGGTTAATGCTTCAAAGGACCTGTGTTCAGTCTGTGCCGGCAGGTAATAGAAAAAAAAAAAAAAAAAAAAAGCCACAGCAAGCTTGGTATTACAGAACAGTCGGGTAATGTTTGTGATAGCACTTCTGCATTTTTATGTATAAATAACTTTGTGTGTGTGGTTGTTTTTACAGAACTAGTAAAAAAAAAAATCAAAAATCAAAAAATTCACACCTCTGCACTGTGAAACTGCACCAAAACACATTGTCAAAATTATGTAAAGCATAATCTGCAGAAAAAATCTATGGATGTTATGTTGATCTCTGATGTAACTGTTTTTAAACTAATTAACTGTTGGAATTCATTTGAGCTACACACACACAGTCACACACTTGCATATCTGCAAGCCACACTATATAAAATGTACTGGAGTACAATTTCAGTGCCCTTCATTAAGTAAGTCCTTGATGCAGAGTGAAGTGCTTGTTCCATTAAAGTATTGACAACATCACATGAATACTTATTACGAATACTTATGAATATAAAATAATAAAACACCACACGCAGGTCTCTTGATTCATGAAATATTTCAGGGATCAATTTTAACATGTTCATGCAGGAACAAGCTCATCCTGCTATGACAACATGTCAACAATTTGAAAACATTGTTACTATGTAGGCTTGGCCTGTTGTTTGAGAATTAAAAGGGTTAGTTCACCCAAAAATGAAAATTATGCCATTAATTACTCACCCTCATGACATTCCAAACACATAAGACCTTTGTTCATCTTCAGAACTCTCATTAAAGTGTTAGTAGAGTATTAGTAGGCTGGTAGGGTTAGGGTTAGAATAATGTATGTACTTGCAAAGTTACTTAGAGTCAGTAGAATGTCTGTTGGGAGACCATCACAATTAAAGTTAGCAGATATTAAACAGACAGTCTATTAACACTCTAATGAGAGTTAGTTGACATGTAGGTGCAACATTACTTATTGTCAACAGAATGTTCAAAAGGGACCATCAAAATAAAGTTTTTTTTTTTTTAATTAAATAAATGATTCAATGACTCATTAAATACAGTCACTTGGCGCATATTGTAACAATAACAATCTGCAAAAAGGATCCAACTATATTATGCTATGTTTGACATAGCTACATACATGTATACTTGAAAAGGTCTATTCAAAGTAGCTTAATTGTGAGGATTTTTTTCTCAGTTCAATGATGATGATGATATAAACAGATTCAACCTGATTGCCATTAATGATTTATCTTTAGAAATCATCATTGAGAGAATATCTGGTCAGTCCTTTCTTGCTTTCAAGGAAATGCTTTCACCAGCCAGTAGAATATTTATTATGTGATTATTGTGTGCTCAAGACAAGATAAGCTGTTAAAGCCTTTTCATTCGGATATCAAGTATCTGAGTGTTGAAACTGCAGTTTTTGTACCCTCTGACATTTCTGAATCATGCCACAACGCTGCTCCAAGGGATATTTAGAGGTTGTTTTTATTTATCCACGATAATTCAGTGCGACCCAAATAGAGTCTGCTTGGATCAAGTGGCCTGCACTGTAATTGCAGATCTTCAACAATGGGAGCAAGGTCAGGCCTCAAACAATAGGAAGAAAACCACTCTCAATTCCATCTATATATAGTTAGCCAATTTTCCACATGATTTTCAGCCTCTGCTCTGTTCCCAAAGTGTGAGGGTGTTTTTTTTTTCTCTCTCTCCATTTTATAAACAGAGATGACACCACCACAAACCACACCACACTTCACCCCTGAAACCACAATTTTCTTGACACCACAATCAAACCCCATTCCAAATAAATTTTTCAGATTTATTAACAATTTTGGTCTTACAACATCAAACCAATAAAAAAAAAAAATAAAAAAAAAATAAAAAAACAGTTCTGCAACAAAAAAAAAAAAGAAAAGAAAAGAAAAGAAAAGAAGAAAAACAGGGTTGGAAAAGTCATCAGGTGCTTCATTTAATACTTTGTAGAGACACCTTTTGATTTAGTTACAGCAAAGACTATAGACTACCCAAGACATGTCACTCGTGTAGTTTTGAATGGGGAAAAATGCAACGCTCATTATGGCCGCGAAGCCCCGCCTTCTTAGTGAAAGAGCCAATAGTTGATTAGAAAAGTCAGCGCGTCACCGCAGCTGCCGTTAGAATTCCCGGTTGCTATAGAAACAATCGGCGCTCTAAGACGTGCGCTCAGTACTGCGCATGCGCACTGGCTCATTTAGCCGGAAAAATAAACGTTTTTTCGCGCTATTGGAGCACAAGTAACCATATTTATGAGGCAGTTCTTGTTAGATTTCATTGGTGATTCCAAATATGAAATTTAATCGTAAGTTTGGCAAATAGTTTTGGAGAATTTGATGTTTCCCCATTCAAACAGATAGGAGCTGCACTTGTATGCCCGAGAGGCGTTTCAAAGATGGCCGCCGAGTGACATGTCTTGGGTATTCTATAGTCTTTGGTTACAGCTATCAGTCTTTTTGGATATGTCTGTACTAGGGATGCACCAAAATGAAAATTCTTGGCCGAAGCCGAACAAAATTAAACACTGGGCCAAAGGCCGATTACGAACACATTTTTTTTTTTTTTTTGTTGCGTTTTTCCCCCATTTTTGCCATTTTTTCCCCACCATTACATCATTTAAATAGCCAATATTTGCTTTTTACAGTTTTGTCTTGTTTTTCAAAGAAAAAAAATCAGTTACAAAACAACAATGTAAAACTATTTATTTAACACTGAACATTTTTAACATTGTAGTTGTCACGATGTAGGCAGGAACACACGAACAACGACGTAGTAAAAGACGAATATTTAATAAATCCAACGGAATACAAGCAGACACAGGAACAGCAGGGTAAGACATCCATATAACATCAAAGACCGACAAGAGTACAGGGGAAAAACACACACCTTAAGTAGACAGACTAATACAACCACAGGTGCAGACAATGACGGCGAAACCAAAAACACTCAGAACAGCGGGGGAGAATGGGAGAAACCAACAAGAAAGTCCGGGGGTGTGACATTACCTCCCCCTCCCGGAAGGCACGTCCTCGTGCCGACAAAAGGAAACAGTACAAAGTCTTAGGAGGGGGCTTAGGTGGAGGACGGACTCCCGGGAGGAGGGCACAAGATGGAGTCCAGGGTGCTGACGGAGGGAGGAGCCAAGGAGGTGACAGGAAAGGGCTGGAGCAGGAGGAGCCAGGTGGGACCCAGAAAGCAGCCAAGATGTATTCCCACGGTGGAGCCGATGGAGGGAGGGGCCATGGTGGAGGAAGGGCTGACGACTGCAAGGGGCCGACCGACGGAGGCGGAGCAGGTGGTGGGAGAGCCCGAGGCGGAGACGGAAAGCCGATGATCTTGGGTGACACCGCGGATCCGGAGGGCCAAGGCGGAACCCAAGGCTCTGGCGACCAAGGCGGAGATGGAGATCCGGAGATCCGCGGCGGAGCCGGAGCGACAGAGGACCGAGGCTGTGCCCGCGGGAGGGAGGAGGTCCACAGAGCCGGTGGGACGGCGCGACGAGGCACAGCCGGAGGAGTAGAGTCCAGAGGCGAAGGTGGGGCGACGACTGACCAGGGCGGAGCCGGAGGGACGATGGTGCCCGGTGGAGCTGGTGGATCGACGGGCGACGGCGGAGACGAGGGAGCAGAGAGCCGGGGTGGAGCCGCAGGGTCCGAGGGCCGAGGCGGAGTCCAGGACTCTGAGGCTGGAGGCGATGGTGAGGGATCCTCCAGCCATGACACCGATGGAGACTGGCAGACCCGCGGTGAACCCACCGCACAGATGGTGGGTTGAGGGTGAGCAAGGGGACAGACAGCAGACAACAGGGATTCAGGTAGGCTGGGTGGAACCAGCGGAGATTCAGGACTAGGCAGAAGAGGGAGGGTGGGTGGGAAATCCAGGCAGATAGGTATTTCCATGACACAGTCAATAACATCCCCATAATCTTTTTCCAGCTCACCCTCAGTGATAGTGCAGTGGGCAGGGCTCTCTACCGCCCTCTCTTGCTCCACGAAGCACTCCACCGTCGCAGATGTAATGGTCGGCTCACGCACCTGATCAGCAGTTCTGCCCCCGTCGGCACTCCATACTGCTGTCGCTCCGGGCTCGGGCTTTCCGTCTCTGATGGGCTCATAATCCGCGGGTCGGGGTGGCTGGCTGGGCTCTGGGTCTGGAGTGGCACTGACGAGATTCTCCTTGGAACAGGCGGGGAACTTGGGTCTTTTTCTCGCCAGTGTCCACTCCACAAACGCGGCAAAATCCGCTCGAGGGCCGCGTTGAGGCTAGCGTCGTAGAACGCACAGAGCGCGTCGTCCGGGTAGCTGGTGGTGTTTGCTACAAGCTGGAACATGATCGTAAAACCCTCGAGCAGTAAATCCCCCTGCTTCAGCCGGAGGAGGATGAATTCTGGTTGGAGGAAGGGATCCATGGGGGAAACACACTACGGAAACAAAAAGACTGAAAAACAGAACGAAAAACAAAACGGGGTGGAATACGCAAAAAAAAACTGTTTAGGTCGGTCTTTCTGTCACGATGTAGGCAGGAACACACGAACAACGACGTAGTAAAAGACGAATATTTAATAAATCCAACGGAATACAAGCAGACACAGGAACAGCAGGGTAAGACATCCATATAACATCAAAGACCGACAAGAGTACAGGGGAAAAACACACACCTTAAATAGACAGACTAATACAACCACAGGTGCAGACAATGACGGCGAAACCAAAAACACTCAGAACAGCGGGGGAGAATGGGAGAAACCAACAAGAAAGTCCGGGGGTGTGACAGTAGTAGACATTATAGCCTACCAACAAAGCACAATTTAACTTAAAATTAATAAGTTAGTAAAACAATATTCTTTGGCCATTTTTAAGACCCCCTTCTTGAATCAGCCATGTGTTTTTAATGTACAAATAAATGCAGACTTGCTGAGCAAAGGAGAATGTTATAAATGTATTAATAGATAAAAGCAGCAGATTTATGAATGATTCTCATCATGCAGATTTCCCTCACGCTTTGGACTTTGAACCCTGGCTAACAAGCTTGTGCAGCACTGTCAGAATAAATACAATTTGTGCGTGTATTAGACAACTTAATGTTCTGTAGTTTATTTACTAATGTTTTAAGGCCATTTCGCGATTTCAGTCATCATACAGAAACCAGCAACAACCACCCCTTTCTCTTCTCATGGAAGACATGCGATGTGATACTAAACAGTCGGTGCATCCCTAGTCTGTACTATAGCTTTGCACCTTCACTGGGGAATATTTGATTATTCTTCCTTACAGAATTGCTCAAGTTCAGTCAAATTCTGTGGTGAGCGGCAATGGACTGCTCTCTTCAGATCCATTGGATTTAAGTCAGGGCTTTGACTTGGCCACTCAAGGACATTCTCCTTCTTATCCTTAAGCCATTTTGTTGTTGTTTTGGCAGTATGTTTAGGGTAATTTTCATGTTGGAAGGTGAATGACCTGCCCATTCAGCTGTCTAGCAGAGGGACGCAGGTTTTGCTCAAGAATTTGGATGTACTTGGCAGCATCCATTTTCCAGAGGTGGAAAGTAACGAATTACATTTACTCGCGTTACTGTAATTGAGTAGGTTTTTTGTGTACTTCTACTTTTTAAAGTAATTTTTAAATTTTGTAATTTTACTTTTACTTAAGTACGTTTTGATTTAAGTATTGTACTTAATTACATTTTAAATATTATCCGTTACTGAGTAAAAATAAATAAATAAAAAATAATACTAAAAAAATTAATTAAAAAAAAAAAATGTGCTTGGAGGGAAGGAGGGGATCGCGCACCGGAAACTACCCAGATAGCAAATAGTAATTGAAACAATGTTAAATCAACATCCCGCTGTCAACGATAAAATCATTGAATCAACGTCGAACTCTGATGTTGATTCTTCATCATGTTGCACCCTCTATTATCATTGAAACAATGTTTAAATCATACCTAGAGATCAACAGAATTTCAATGGTATTTCGATTACAATGGATATTGAAACAATGTTGAAATCCCAGCATATCAACAAAACTTCAATGGTGTTTTAGTATACCACAGGTTGAATCTGAAGGTCTGTAATTTTAATATAATATTAAAAACATTATTAATAGGCTGTAATCCTGCTTTATCGACAGCCAGGATGGGCTAGCAAAATATAGAAAATAGAAACTATACCTTTAGGCAATAACCTAGACTAGCACAAATGACACACCACGCATTCTTTAAAAATTAAACAATTTTTATTGTATTATTTCATTTTTTTAATTTTTTTTTTGCCTACTGCGTCTTTCTTCCAGCTCCTCCCGCTCGGTCTGGGGCGTAGCGCAGCCACTTCTGTACCGCTTGAGTGAAGCCATAGGTGTTTGCCGTTGTAAGACGTTGAGTCAAGGCGTCTAGAATACAAGTAAAATTATGTTACTGTTATTTAGTCAATGATTTGTTCAATCAAGTTGTCGTCAAGGATTCGGAGCAGAACATGGCACGAACACAGTACACATAGGAAAGTCAAATACACACACGACACGACACGCTACACACACAGGGGTGGACGCAGCCACCCAAACACGAAGGGTCACACACGGGGTAGAATTAAAATGGTAATCACACTACACTAAAACACGTAGGCTACATATACAGTAAATAAGGCATAACACATACGAAACAACCCTAAAGTTCTCCCAGAATCCATCAATAAGGTTTTGCTAACTTTATAAGCTAGAAGAGAACCACAATACTTTTGGAATATTTTGATATTGGTAAAACAAAAATCTATTTCAGCGACTGCAGCACTGCATCGGTTACTACATTAACGATCATAACGATAAACCTAACAGTATTTGATTTGGTACAATTCATTCATATCGAACATTAAGCAAGCTTACCTGTACGCTTGTGCCAAGGTCCAGAAATGAACTGTGTCCGGTGCAGTACATTGGTGTTGATCTCCCAGTCAACCAAAAATCGATGGATTTTCAATCAAATTTCCCGGTCAACTATATATCGATGCATTTTCAATCATATTTCACGGTCAACTATATGCCGATGACTCTTCAACAACAGCGTCGTTTCCCGGTCAACTATAAATCAATGACTTTTCAACACATTCAGCGATCACCCGATAAACCAAATATCAATGCTTAATCAATCACAAAGATAACTATAGATCAATGTTGTTGCAATATTGTTGCCATCAACATTAATAACATCGGGTTTTCATCGATATGGTAATGGTGATTCAACAATTATTTTGCATTGAAATTTTAACATCAACCATAATGATGATTCAGATGGAAAAACTATGTTTATTCAATGTTGGCTTGCTGTCTGGGTACTGATTGCTTGGTGAGCGGGAGAACAAACGCAGCGCGCTAACACAAAGATAGAGACGGACTAGAAAGTTTTGCAGAGTTACATCTCTCGGCTGCATGGATGAAGCAAACCGTCGCGCTACTCTAAAGGTAATAGCAAACTTGCGCGTGCCTAATGTATAACATTCGTGTATATCATAGTCTTACATTAGGCACGCATAAGTCCGCTATTGATTCACAAATATGCGCTCTCGGGGCTCTGATCCCTATCGTATTTTTGCATGAAATTTAAAAACATATAACTAGTTGTCCAAATTACTCTCCTGTGAGTGTTTTATAATGAATACTCACCCCTTAGAAGAGGAGTGAGGATCGGTATTTATGAGCATCAGGCGCGCACTGACAGTTCACTGATCCTGTCTTTGTTGAACCTTCACATCGATGTGTTTCAACAGATTTAGAATGTATTGGCTGTAGTTTGAATTCGTATGTTAATTTTTTAATGGCTATAAACGGTAGATATTCAGTCAGTCAAGTTCAAAGGCATAGGTTTAGTGGTCTTTTAGCATCTCCCTTTTGTCCTGTTTGGTAAAGCAGGTTCACTTATTTAAGAAAAAGGTTATTTAAAGTTTTAAAGAATGTCTGAAGTAAGGAATTCAGGACCTTAAAATCTGTATATATAATTTTAAAAAGCTAGAATTTAGCAGAGGTTTTCTTTAAAGGTTATAAGGTATAGTTAAAGTTTTAATTTAAAGTTTGTTTGATTTTTTTTATAACATGCAGTAGAAGAATAATAAGGCAAAACAAATATGTTTTGGTTAATAAAAAAGACTTTTCTCTTTACTGCGGAAGTAAATAAGTAAATAAATAAACAAGATAATAATAAATAAGAGGACATGTCAGGCATAGGGGGGCCTTGCAAAATTGAACGGAGAAGGAGGGGGCCATGCAGTACAAAAAAGGTTGGGAACCCCTGCTCTACTGAATCCACAGTTTATGCCACATTCAGTGGTTGTGATGTTTAAAGTTTTATGGGATTATTTGCACTAAAATTTCCCTAAATGTTTTATATGGTTATTTTGTATTATTGTATCTTATTTATTTGTTTTTATTGCACTTTATTTTGTAAAGTTGTTTCCTCAAATAAAAACAACCAGGTTGAGAATTATATCCCCTTGTCTTTTTTGAATAAGACTAGAATCCCCCACCTAGCACTGCTGTTCAAAAAAAATAAAATAATAATTACTCACTAAATTTTACTCAGAGTAAAATTTTTAATGAGTTACTTTTTACTTTTACTTGAGTAGATTTTTTGACCAGTACTTTTACTTGTACTTAAGTAAAATTTCATTGAAGTAACAGTATCTATGGTGTGTTTTTGGTGGTGTGCTGTGCTTCCTTTTTGCCAAACATAGCACTTGGAGTTCAGTCCAAAAAGGTCAATTTTGGTCTCATCAGACCACCTTTTGCCAGAAGGTATCAGACACTTCCAAATGCGTTTTTGCATAGCGTGCCAGCTTTGTGTAAAGCTTGAGAGATAGTTATCACATGCACAGACTGACCAGACCCAGCCATAAAGCCTTGTAAGTCCTTCAAAGTTCCCTTTGGTCTCCTGGTAGCTTCTCTCATTAATGTCCTCCTGGCTCTGTTATTCACTTTGGATGGAAACCTGATCTAAGCAATGTGCTGGTGGTGCCATACACTTTCCACTTTTTAATGATGCTCTGAACAGTACTCTGACGGATAGCTAAAGCCTTTGAAATGTTTTTGAAGCCTTCTCCTAACTTGTGCCTTTCTACGACTTTACCCCGGAGGTCTTTTAAAAGCACTTTCCCAACCATGGTGAATTCTTTGCACCACCATGCACTACTAACAGTGGAATCTTCAAGAATCAGCTAGTATTACTCTGAAGTAATTAACACCACTACAATTGATGTCAGGCGGGCCAGTCAGCCTGGTGTTTAATCTGGAAGTTGATTACTTGCTCCTGAGCAAGTTTATAATGGTATACTCTAAGCCAGGGGTGCCTAACCCTGTTCCTGGAGATTTACCTACTTGCAGACTTTAGTTCCAACCCTGCTCCAACACAGCTGTCTGTATTTATCAAGTGCTACCTAAGAGATTAATTAGCTGGTTCAGGTGTGTTTGATCAGGGTTGGAGCATGGTACATCTCCAGGAACAGGGTTGGGCACCCCTGCTCTAAGCCTAAGGGCTGATCACTTTACCAAACCAGGCATTTTACTGATTAATGTTGAACATTTAATGTATAGAAACACACATACTGAGCCATCACATGACAGAACAGCAGTATACAACAGAATACAAACCCATAGTATTAGTAGATGGTTAACAAACTATGAACAACTGATCTGTAAAGTGTGAGTTAATATATTAGTTAAGAGTTAGTTATTAGCTTATGTATGTTATTGGGACGTTATTCTAAAGTTGCAACTATTCCTCATTTACTAACAGTTAATAAATGAAGAATTGTTGCAACTTTAGAATAACGTCCCAATAACATATATAAACTATTAACTGATACTTAACAAGTCTTTAGTAAGTAATTTACTAACAGCTTGTTCAAGATCTATTACTAATTTATTAGGTATAGTTATAAATCATTAAAATACAGTTAACAAGTCATTTATAACTTGTTAACTAAAAGCTTGTAAGGCACAGTTATAAATAATTAAACTATTAACTGTTATTTAACAAGTCATTTATAACTCATTAACTAACAATTTATTATTGATCTATTAACTAGTTATAACAGATAGTTTTAAATAATTAACAAACTATTAACTGTTATTTAACAAGTCATTTATAACCCATTAACTAACAGTTTATTAGTGATCTATTAACTAGTTATAACGGATAGTTATTATAAAGTGTTACCTTTTACGTTAATGATGAGGGTTATAATGCGTATATGCATCTAAAAAAAGTTAGACTTTATTTTATTTTCCAGGGTGTAATGTGACAAAAGGTAAAGGTTTTCACAGGGTGTGACGATTTTCTATAGGCACTGTAAATAGATAGATAGAATACACTTATACTCTGCAAAAAAACAACAAAAAAACAACATCTTTTTAAAACTGAAAGCAAATCACAGCGGTGTTTTATTAAAAGAAAAATAACCTTAGCCGAACGACAGCGATATAAAACTGTGCCCAACCAGAACTAAACAGCAGAAATGTTATTTTAATATGCTGTACAGTCTGAGTAAAATGATTAGCTCGAAGGAGCTTCACAAATTGATTGCTGCCTACATAGTAAAGGAGCTGCAGCCGCTTTCCAGTGTGGATGTGCATTTCAGAACATCATTAGCAAAATCCCTATGATAGGGAGAAAAGAGAGGGTCATCAAAACTAATCTCAAAACTTTTACAAGCTACACAGAAAAACATGTGGAAGTGGAGATGAAGCTGAACAAAAAAAAGTTTGCTGACTGCAGACTTAGACTGCTAACCCGCGCAAGTGATTTTGGTCCCCAAGGACCTAAAAGTCTAGGCACGTGCCTTGGATTCTTATGCATACGTAAATGCTAAATACAAATGCCAATATTATAGTTCATGAACTGTTTAAACTGTCTGAAATGCTATGAAAACATGGTTTTAACTTCTTACGAAAAACACGTCTTTTATTCCTTTCTCGACAGTGCTGATTCTTTATCGGCTGCCAGGACACTGCCAAAATTGAAGTTGTGCTGGGTGGGAGATGAGACAAGAAAAGCCTGCATTAAGATTCTGCTGGCAGCAAAGTGTCATGCTCTCGCTATTGAAGTACCACAATAAGAAGCACTGCAGAGTCCTGCGCAAAGCAGCGAGTAGGAAAATGACTAGGAGATCTGTGAATACTCTAAGTCAGCTCCTCAGCATTAAGAAGATCTTTTTTAAAGCCAACACAGCACTACCGTCCAGCACACCTGTCAAGGCGCTTTTTAAGTCTCATCCTCATCATTTTTCAGACCAGCATGTTCAGAGACGACTACAATGATTACCTCAATCATACTCTCTCTCGCTCTCATGCACATCTTTGCCAGTAAAACTTTTGGATTGTAGACTACTCAAGTTAATGTTGTCAGATCTGTTTTGTAGGCTCTCTGCAGACAGCATTTTGTAAAATAAGTTTGATATTTCCATTGTATACTTAGGCTGACCTGTCTGTGGGTTGTTGTGCATTTGTGATGCTGTGGTCTTGTTATTTTCTGTTTGTGTTCAGTTAAAAATGTTTTTTTTTTTTTTTTTTTTTTTTTTTTAATCCCAGGCCAATGGAAAAATTTGCCTCTACATACATTTCTGCAACACCGTAATTACATACTTTACTGCACTTTTCACAGCAGTTTCAAAGTAAAATGTCCAGAGAGTGGTGCTAAAACACACGTTCAATATGTGACCTTGGAATGTTTTTATTACATTGGTACAGGCACGTAATGCTGCGTTTTTATTATGCTGCTTGAGATACATATTGTATTCTGGTAGTGTCACTAAAGGTCAGTGCCATGCTATTTTCACTTCCTGCAAATGCAGAAAATGCAGATTTAGGCTGTTTTGTCGTACTGAAGTTTCATGGGGCTCGTACCGGAGTTCTTCATCACCCAAGTGCAACACTGTATTGCGTGAGCTACCAAGCTAACTGGCTGCATTAGAAACTCATGCATTTAAAGTTGTATATGTGATGACAATATTCACAAGTATCAATTTTCAAATCACACAGGATGGTAAAGTTGTTTTGAAGCCACAATTTAATATTCTGCAGTAGTGTGAAAATTAGCCTTTATTAATTAAAACTCTGTCTAAATCATACTTTGTGTGAAAATTAATAAAAGTTCTACTGCCTCTTGTGTTCATTTCAACTGGAAACTGCAGTTATTTGTACATATAGGTATGTTGTTGTTGTTGTTTTTTTCAGGTTTGCTGAAATGTATATAAAACAACTCTTCTATTTTAAAATGTACTTGACTCGAATGTACTTTAAATTGATTTAGATCTCAAGCAAAATACAACAGAATTGTTGATGTTAATTTATTTCACACATTTAAATCAAAAGGCCTTTTTAAAAAGAGATGGAAATTACAGCACACAATGTGAAGTTCTGCTACGAGTCTGCAGCTATTATGTATACTCAAGAAACAATTCTTACCTTTTCTGTTTGGCTGTTTTGTTGTTAAATGAAAAAGCAATAAAACTGTTTGTAACTTACATGGCCACTCAGAATACGAAATTTGTGAGATAATGCGCTCATTTTCTTTCTCACAATATAGAAATATTTATTTATATCTTTACTATCAATTTTGATCAGTTTAACACAACCTTGCTGAATAAAAGCATTAATTTGTTTTGTTTTTATTACAATAATATTTCACAATGTTACTTTTTTTTCTATATTTTTGATGAAATAAAGGCAGCCTTGATGAGCATAAGAAACTTCTTTAAAAACAAACAAAAAACAAACATTAAACATCGTACTGATCCCAAACTTTTGAATGACAGTGTATAATATTTATAATATTAATATTTAATATGTATAATACTCTTAAAATTCTGGGAGATTTTAATTGTGTCATTCACAGTACTTTATAGCAGTTGGCATGTGTGTGATTTGACAATTACTGTAATTGATGGAGAGAGATTTCTTTGCAGAATCATAGGTAGTTTGTGTAATGTAAGTACTGTAATGAATTCCACTGATAAACATATTTATTTTTAAAATAACTTGAAATAACATTGGTATATGGCTTCAACAATGCATATATCATGAATTAAACCAACCTCATAGCTCACAGCTGGTCTGTCTTTAACTATTAAGCATAAGCTATCATTAAAAATCAATTTTCCTGTTGTGGGAATGAATGGGCTTTTTACTTCCTGAGCCCGACTGTACACTGTAAAGAACAAAGGATGACATCATACCATCACCCCACCACCATTTCATACTGAGACAAAGAAATCAAGTACATCTAATGTCAGTGATTAAAGTTTATTGAGCAGATCATAGGACTGTATTACTTTTGAAACACATTTTTTTTTTATTCTTTAAAAAATGCAAAAATACTACACTGTGACTAAGATAGAAAGCAATGCCATTTGAGATGTGTTCTGGTATGCCTAGTTTTCATGATCCAATCAATTCCCAATGACTAAAGTCATGCCCTTCACTTTTTTCCTCATATGCATACAGTATATTGTCTTTCACTCACAGCATGTCTCATTATGGAAATAAAATACCTGTGCGTGGTATTTCACTGACATGGCTGGTTAAAGTTATCTGACTCAAAGCACTGCATCAGCTGTGTCAGAGTTTAAATGAAGTGCTCAAGGTAATACATTTGAGCACAGACATGCAGAATGATAATAACAATCCATGCACTTCAACCTATCAAAACACATCCGAATGATTTCCTTGACTCATCCTTATAAAGTCAATTGGCCTCTTCAAAGGCATTGCACTAAAGCTTTTGAGTTGCTCAACCCTCTTCCTCTGATGTTTGCTGCGACAGCAGCGACAATGAGAGCAAGAAAGAGGCAGAGATGGGAGGGGAATATGTGATGTCTCCCCTCTAATTTCCTTCTCTCCCAGCAGCGCTAATGGTCTGAAATGTTCTGTGCTAAAAGAGCGGCTCCCAGCAGACATCGCTCAATACGGAGGCCAGCACCATCTCCTGCAGTTCATCTCTCTCAGTCTTGTGTAAATGCATGAGATTCCAGCCCTTCTGCTCTCCTCTCGCTCTCCCTCCGCTAGGGAGTGGGCTTATGGGTAATAGAGGACACTGGAACTCGGCATAATTGGAGCTGTACGATAATGGAGAGGGGCGATCTGGGCGACTCATTTAGGGAAAAAAAAAAAACATGACACAAGAGCGATTTCACTTAGACATACAGAAAACACAGTAGTGGGGAGCCATTTTCACATGAGTTTTTCATCAAATGTCACCACGGAGGGCCTACACTTTTCTAAGGACAGTCCAAAGAAGGGTTTTCTGTTAAATTGTGTCTTCAGCAGGGGAAAAAAAGCTAGGGCATGAGATGCTGAAATGTGCGTTATGAGCACAGTGCATTATGACTTGACAATGAAAATTGCTTTATTATACTTTTTTATGTATTTATGTATTTTGTTCTGAAAAAGTGCACACTTTGAAATTTCATTTTAAAAAAACTCAACAACAGCAATAACATCATGCTGGAATTTTTTTAAGCAACTAAATAATAAACCAGCTATTTATCATTTTCATTTTGTTTTTCAGTGTATTTTTTTTTTTTTTTTTTTTTTACATCAAATTATATATACACTGTGGTTTAAAAGTTTAGGCTCAGTAAGACTTTTTTTTCCCTCTTACGCTCATCAAGACTGCATTTATTTAATCAAAAATACTGAAAACAAACAAGCAAAACAATACTACTGCAAAATGTTATTACAATGTAAAATAATGGTTTCTATTATATTATATTATTATTATATAATATATTATTATTATATAAACAAGTGCTCTATATACACACACACACACACACACTTAAATAAAATTCAAATGATTCATTCTATTAATTCAAACTAATCGTGGGCATATTATCTATAGCAGAAAAAAATATAGCATAATATTGATATAATAATAAACACTATTTCTCACTATTTATTCTACTATTTATTCTACTATTTATTTTATATATTACTTTCATATAATATATTTGATGTTTTGTAAAAATCATTTACACACTGCTTGCACATGATGTTGATTAAAAAGTTTAATTAATTAAATAAATCAAATCAAAGACAAAAGCTTGAAAATACTCAAAAGACTGATTTGGCTTATCATTTATATATTTGTAACAATTGGGTCAGACAGGCAAGGTCAAAAAACACCAGCAAACAGGATAATCCGACGAGACAAAAGCGTAATCCAAAAGACAGGCGAGGATTGAAAACCAATGAACAGTCCAAAGTAACAAAGGAAAATAAACAAAGAAACAAGAGAAAACTGTAAATATACTAGGAACTGAAACAAAACAAGGAAAATAACTAAGAAACTATGGAACTAGGAACCAGGAAACAAGGGAAAACGCTTGGTAGAGTTCGCTGGAGCAAAACAATACTTTGCGGTGTGTGTGTGTGTGTGTTGAGCTTGCTTTTATGGCTGACAAACAGGAAGTAACCAGTGAAGCAGCAGAGGGAGCAGCAACAGTCAGTGGGGGGCAGGGCTCCCTCTGCTGGCCTGGTGTGACATAGACCCCCCCCCCCCCAAGGAGCGGCTTCCAGACGCTCCAACAGAAACAACAGAAAAACAGTCCAGGGGAGCTGTGGGGGGGGGGGGGGGGGGGGGAGGCAAGGGAACAAAGGAGGGCCAGGTCCATGTGGCGGTAGAGGATCTAGAGGCTGAGGCAGGACCGGCAGATCAGGAGGAGCTGAGGACCCCCACAGCGGGACATGTGGGAGCGGACGACCCCCAGAGCCAGACCGTAATCAGCCGGCACAGGAGCCCACCAGGGTGGAGCAGGCGGAGCAGGAGCCCACCAGGGAGAAGCTGTAGGCGGAGCAGCCCTCCGGGGCGGAGCAGGTGGCTTAGGAGCCCTCCAGGGTGGAGCAGGCGGCTTAGGAGCCCTCCAGGGTGGAGCAGGAGGCGGAACAGCCCTCCAGGGCAGAACAGGAGGCGCCAGAGCCCTCCAGGGCGGAACAGGAGGCGCAGGAGCCCTCCAGGGCGGAACAGGAGGAGCAGGAGCCCTCCAGGGTGGGGCAGCCAGCCGTGTCATGGACTGGGACCTAGTGAGAGCAGAGACAGAGGCGGCAGACAGAGCAAGGAGAGAAGCAGAGAGTTCATTGGAGAATGCGGCCTCCATAGCCGTGACTAGGCAGACAGGAACTTCAGGAACGGCTTTCGTGGCCGTTACTGGGCAGACAGAGACTTCTGGAATTGCCCCAATAGCCGTGACAGAGACGACAGGGAGCCTAGGCGGTGCAGGCAGAGCAGGGAATCTTGGCGGAGCAGGCAGAGCAAGGAGTCTAGGCGGAGCAGGCAGAGCAGGGAATCTTGGCGGCGCAAGCAGAGCAAGGAGTCTTGGCGGAGCAGGCAGAGCAGGGAGACTTGGCGGAGCAGGCAGAGCAGGGAGCCTTGGCGGAGCAGGCAGAGCAAGGAGTCCCGCTATGAATGCCGCCTCGAGGAGAGGCATTGGCGCAGCGGGTTGTTTGGCTGGCGAGGCTTCTTGGGCACAGTGTACAGCCCACACACTTAAAATGGCAATTGCCATCACCAGTAATGCAGTGGTAGGTGGGAGGCCCATCGGGTTAGTAGGCGTGAGGCTTGGGAGCGTTGGCTCTGCGTGACTTGGGAGCGTTGGCTCGGGTGAGACATGACTTGGCTCTGGATGCTCGGGTGAGATCTTGCTTGACATTGAAGGATCAGCTGTGACTAGACTTGGCATGGCTGGCACAACTATGACGTGACTTGGCATGGTTGGGACAGCTGGACTTGGCTTTAGTGGAACAGCTGTGACTGGGCTTGGCTTTAGTGGAACAGTTGTGGTCTGGCCTGACCTTGCTGGAGCAGTAACAACTTGGTTTGACTTAACTGGAACGGTAGTAGCTTGGTGTGACTCAGGAGGTACTGCTGTGTCTTGATGTGTCTCTGGGGATACTGTAGTGTCTTGACTTGTCTCAGAGTGATTAGGGGTCACGACCTGACTTGACTTTGCAGGAACGCCAACTGTGACATAACTTGATCTTGTAAGAAGAGCATCCGAGGTGTGATCTGACTTGGCAGGGACAGCGGCTGTGACGCGATTTGGCTTAGCAGAAACAGTGGCTGTGACGTGACTTGACTTGGCAGGAACAGCAGCTGGGGCAGGTTCAAGAGAAGCAGACATGACGTTACCAGGGCTGGCTTGGCTGATGTGGCGTTAGCGGGCACTGACTTGGCTGATGTGGCGTTAGCAGGCGCTGGCTTGGCTGACGTGGCGTTAGCAGGCGCTGGCTTGGCTGACGTGGTGTTAGCAGGCGCTGGCTGTAAGAGACCGACTGTTCGTACTGACAGCAGTGGTGGGTCCTCCAAGCTGGATATTAGTCTCTGATAGGCCACGGAAAGGTGAGGGTCTAATGCTGCAGCCACCATCTTGACGACAGACTCGGGTATGGCGGCCATCTTGGGTGCAGGCTCGGGCATGGCGGCCATCTTGGCCGGGAACTCAGGAACGGTGGCCATCTTGGCCGGGAACTCAGGAACGGACGCCATCTTGCGTGCAGACTCTGGAAACGCGGCCATCTTGTGAACTGACTCAGGAAGGGCGGCCATCTTGTGAACAGGCTTTGGAAGGGCGGCCATCTTGTGAACTGGCTCAGGAAGGGCAGCCATCTTATGAACTGACTCAGGAAGGGCGGCCATCTTGTGAACAGGGTCTGATAGGGCAGCCATCTTGTGAACAGGTTCCGGAAGGGCGGCCATCTTGTGAGCAGGCTCAGGAAAGGCGGCCATCACTGTGGGAGTCCTGCTTTGGGCTAGCAGATATCTTGTGCTGTGGCTCTGGGCTAGCAGACATCTTGTGCTGTGGCTCTAGGCTAGCAGACATCTTGTGCTGAGGCTCTGAGCTAGCAGACATCTTGTGCTGAGGCCCTTCTAGAACTCCCACAGTGAACGGAGATCCACAATACAACAACACAAAGTCAATAAACTGTGCCAGGGTCCAACTGGGGTCCTCATCGGGTAAATTGAGACTGATATCTGTATCTAATCCACTCCAAAAACATTCCTTAATTAAGGTTTCATCGCAAGGTGCCAGATAACTATAAGCAATGAACTCCTCCACATAATGCTCGATGGGACGGCCATTTTGAAAGATGGAGCAGAGCAAACTTATGAGGTTGGACAAACTTCCTGCTAAATCCATTATTGGTTGGTTGTTCTGCTGGTGAGTAAAGCCGCTGGATCCGGGGTGTGGCGAAGTATTCTGTAACAATTGGGATGACTGAGAGTGAGGATCCAAATACAAGGCTTTATTAACAGACGTGGTCAGACAGGCAAGGTCAAAAAACACCAGCAAACAGGATAATCCAGGACGAGACAAAAGCGTAATCCAAAAGACAGGCGAGGGTCGAAAACCAATGAGCAGTCCAAAGTAACAAAGGAAAATAAACAAAGAAACAAGAGAAAACTGTAACTATACTAGGAACTGAAACAAAACAAGGAAAATAACTAAGAAACTATGGAACTAGGAACCAGGAAACAGGAAACAAGGGAAAACGCTTGGTACAGTTCGCTGGAGCAAAACAATACTTTGCGGGTTGTGTGTGTGTGTTGAGCTTGCTTTTATGGCTGACAAACAGGAAGTAACCAGTGAAGCAGCAGAGGGAGCAGCAACAGTCAGTGGGGGGCAGGGCTCCCTCTGCTGGCCTGGTGTGACAATATTATTTGGTTCATGAATCAGCATATTTTATTTTATTTTATTTTATTTTATTTTATTTTATTTTATTTTATTTTATTTTATTTTACTTTTGAAAGCCAATAAAATAAAACACAATTCTAAGTCTTACTATTAACTAGCTTATTAACATATTAATGGCATTGTAAGATTGTAATAGGGATTAATTACATAATAATTTATAATTTAGCTCAAAGGGAATCGAATATGATTCAATAGGGAATTTGAACAGAATCGCTGTTTTACGGCCGCGATTCTTTCACAAGCCTTTTAACAGGAACTCTGCAATGGATATTACTATCCAGAATATAGTGAAAACACTATATATTAGCACAGTAGCAAAATCAGCAGTTTAAGGCAATAACTTGTAAGCACGAAACACAAGATACTTAATAAAAATATGAATTTATTGGATAAACCTAACACATACAAACTAAACTAACATAAACACACGCATTCACACAGGTTGCAGAAAGAGAAAGTGAGGAAAGAATGAGTTTAAAGGAATGAAAATATGAAGTCCCAAGTTATAGCAATGTGCATTTGCTTAGACCTGAACAACCATCAATCACTTAATTAACCCTCGTATTGAGTCTCTCAAAGAGGTTATTAAACTTTATATCAAAATGCACCAGTTCAGTAAGATTCTGGAGGTTACTTGCGCGTTGCCTTTGGGAATTCCTTTAGTTGCGTCGCTTCAGAAAGGGGCTTTCCCGAGGTTGCTGATTGGTTGGTTCTGTGGTCCTTTGTGTGCTTGGGCGTTGGCTGGATATGAGAGTTGCGTGCTGTTGAAGTTGAGGTCAGCGAAGACGTTTAGGTCGGTCGCGGCTTGCACAAACTTAACTAGAAACGAAACTCTCAACGGAAAGAAATAAAAAAAAGATTAAAGAAAAAGATAGAAGTGTGGTGATCTCCTCATGTTTCCTTTAGATGAGGAGGCTGGCATTCAGGCCAGGCGGCGTCGAGACGCGGCGGCGCGAAGCACGTGAAGAGCGTTGTAAGGAGTAAGAAAAGTTGCAAGAGATAAGAGAGAGATTTGAGGGTGTCCTTGGTATTTAAACTCAGCTTTTGGACACCTCCCAAAATGATGTCTTGACCAATTAGAACATTGGCTGAACTCCGGTGGGCTGCTGGTTCCACCTTCCAAACCATAAATCACCATGTTATCTTATTAGTCCCGTGATCCCAAATTCCCGCTCTTTGCAGAGATAAATTTGGACATGATTTCTATAACAAGACAATAATACATTTCGCAAAGAATTGAATTACAGGAACATTTTGAGAATGCGATTTCAAGACCGTGCATATCAAACATCAATATAAACCATTAAACTATTCAATAGTTATCAAAAGGGACATACACAATGAGTGATTAAAACATAATAGACAAATGTGTGGGTTACATATATGATAGGAAGTTATACATAGAAATGAGGAGTTGCTCCTTAGTTCTTTAGCACATTTTAGGCGCATATGTACATCAATAGACAGTTTTCTGTGCCCTTCTGTGAGGGTCTGTTCTCTAAGCTGGGAGGTCAAAAGTTTAGGGAAGGAATTTCCGTTGTGTCCTGTGTGTGGGGGAAAACCAACCATATCGCTAATGACTTTACTCATGTGATGTTCAAGATCTGCATCTCTTTGACCATTAATCTTGGTTACTTGCTCCAAATTTGACAATCTCCTTATTCGAAGGATTTGATTATGAAGAAGTGTCTTTGTGTTAATTTTGCGAGTTCTTAGTTAGTTAGGTTGGCTTCAGGCTGGCGGTCTGGCGCCAGGCTATCAAACGTCAGATTTATGACGGGCCTCTTGTGGAATGTGAGTCTGTAGTGTTTTTACTTTTAATCGACTCTCCCAAATTGTTTGATTCGCGCTGATATCCCTACAGCATATTGGCTGTTTATTACTTTTTATAAAGAACATGCCTTATTCTGCATGAATATTTTTTAGATTCCCTAATCCTGCTCCACACCTAAATTTAGCAATAACCTTAATAACTATTAATAAGCAGCAAATTATGAGTTTATTAAGGAAAAAAAAATCATAGTTAATATTTAGTGTTTAACTGGAGAATTGGAACTAAAATGTGAATGAAAAAAAGCATACTGTTTATAGGTGGGAAACGTTTACATTTACAAACAAAAGACACTGTGACACACAGATTTTAATGAGAGGTTAGCTGAATACAGTAGTGGGAATATTTGCAATGCCAATTTGTGAATTTTTCTCCTGGTTAATGTCACCATTGCTGTTTGGCCAGTTAAACCACTCAATCTTTCATTTCTCAATGGACGTCTAATGAAAGTCAAAAGCCATGTGTGGGCATTAACTACACGTATAACTACAAAAACACATATTTCCACTGACCCTTTGTCTCGGTTTCTCAGCAGGAGGAGAGCCACTTAAGTGTTTCGCTCGCAATGCTTTAAGTGTGTTTTTATGTCTAATTGGGCAATTTGCTCCCTCAATATTGCCTCTATAATTGAACCCTGCTCAAGAAAATGAAGTTTGATGTTGTATGTCACCCTTAATAGTGTTCCTACCAACTCGTGAAGAAAAGAAAAAAATAATCAGAAATGAGACTGAAGGCTTGAAAGTTTTCTAGGCAAAAATTCCTGGATGCTTAATTTGAACATTGCTCCTCTGATACCAAGCCAAATTGTGTTGCCGGCATCTCACTGCATTCTCCCTCTCCGCAGTCACCTTTTGTAACCTTGCTGAATGATTTTTCACAAATGTCACGGTTTACTTAAAATGCCTTCTCATACTTTATGCTTTCCAGCGGCAGTTATAAATCTAGAGGCTAGAACTGGAAGTCATAAATCCTCTATATGATGCATAACCTTCAAAGATATCACAGGAAGTTTGATAGAACTGTATAAATTAATGTCCTCTGGGCTTCTTTTATACTTGGACATTCGCACAGATATCAAACTAATGTATCATTTGTTTGTGTTGGTGTCTTTTAGGCACATAAATCAAAACATTTCAACATTGGAGAGAAAACACTTACCATTACAGATCTTTATTGCTAAGAGCATTAATGTTGTCTGTTCCGGCTATAGGGAAGATCGGGCATAAAGCAGCGTGAGGGTCATTTATTTATTTATTTATTTATTTATTTATTTATTTATTTATTTATTTATTTTAAGAATTTAATATTGTTATTGTCCAAAATGAGAGAAACACATTTATAATGTTACATAAGATTTATATTTCAAGTAGAAATCTGTATTCCTCAAAGAATCCTGCCATAATGGTTTCCACAAAATAATATTAAGCAATTAACTGTTTTTTTAAAATGGTTAATAATAATAAATGTTTCTTGAGTTGCCAATTAGCATATTAAATTATTTCTGAAGGACCATGTGATGATGCTTAAAAAAAGGCTTATTGCAACAATAATAATGGTAGCACTTTATGTGTACTTCCCTGGTACATACAGTATGTTACAAAAGTGAGTACACCCCTCATATTTCAGCAAGCATTTTAGTATATATTCTCAAGGGACAATACTATAGATATGAAACTTGGATATATTTTAGAGTAGTCAGTGTGCAGCTTGTATAGCAGTATAGATTTATTGTCCCCTGAAAATTACTCAACATACAGCCATTATTGTCAAAATAGCTGGCAACAAATGTGAGTACAAGCTAAGTAAACTTGTCCAAAGTGTCAATATATTGTGTTAGCACCTTTGTTATCTGGCACTGCCTTATTCATACGGGGCATAGAATCAACCAGAGCTTCACAGGTTGTTGCTGGGATCATCTTCCACTCCTCACGAAGCTGCTGAACGTTAGACACATGGTGCTTCTCCACCTTAAGCTTGAGGATGCCCCACAGTTGCTTAGGGTTAGGGTTCAGGTCTGGAGACATACTTGGCCACCCCATCACCTTCAGCTTCCTCAGCAAGGCAGTTGTCATCTTGGTGGTGTTTGTGATCGTTATCAGGTTGGAAAACTGCCGTTCAGCCTAGTTTCTGGACAGAAGACATCATGTTCTGCTTCAGAATGTACAGTACATAAAGGAATCCATGTTTCCCTCAATGAACTGCAGCTCCCCAGTACCAGCAGCACTCATGCAGCCCCAGACCATGATGCTACCACCATTATGCTTGACTCTAGACAAGACACAGTTTCTTGGTACTCCTCACCTGGGCATCGCCACACATGCTGGAAACCATCTGAGCCAAACAAGTTTATCTTATAGTCTCATCAGACCACAGGACATGGTTTCAGTAATTTATGGTCTTGGACAAGTTGTCTTCAGCAAACTGTTTGTGGGTTTTCTTGTGAGCCAGTTTCAGATGAGGCTTCCTTCTAGGACAACGCCTATGCAAACCGACTTGTTGCAGTGTGCGGCGTATGGTCTGAGCACCGACAAGCTGACCTTCTACTTCTGCAACCTTTAAAGCAATGCTGGTAGCACTCATGCATCTGTTTTTTGTTCTGCACCTGATGCACAGAACGAGCTTCGTTGATCGACCCTTGCAATGCCTGTTCCGAATGGAACCCATCTTGGAAAACCTCTGTATGACCCTGACCACTGTAGTGTAACTCACTTTCAGGGTATTACTGAAAATTTGATAGCCTTGGGCATCTTTGTGGAGATGCCATGTTGAACATCAAGTGGTCAGTATGAGGGAATTGTACTTAAACCACCTAATTTTAACTGCTTTAATATAAGATACACAAGTTTGTATGGTCCTGCCAAGCAGACAAAAACATAAACATGATGACAAGGACATGTGACTTTGCATGGTTAAATAACATACTGCTGTTATCACTAATGTGTACTCACTTTTGTTGCCAGCTATTTTGACAATAATGGCTGTATGATATTTTCAGTAAATTTATACTGCTATACAAGCTGCACATTGACTACTCTAAAATATTTAATATTTAATACTCTAAAAGTTTCATTGTCGTTATATTGTCCCTTGAGAAGATATACTAAAATGCTTGCTGAAATGGGAGGGGTGTACTCACTTTTGTGAGATACAGTATCTGTGAGATACAGAGATACAGTAAGTACACCCCTCACATTTTACTATATATTCTAAATAATTTTAGCATATAATTTTAGTTTTTAATTTGTCTTTCTTCAAATTATGTATTTATTGCTCATAATACCTTAAAATCGGTATACTATTTTTACATTACACAAGCAATTGAAAAACAGTCCTCATTATATTAACCTTTTTTTTTAGTAATTAAGAAATTGAGAAATTCTTTGAAATGTCCAATTACACATATGCCACCCCAAAAATCTAATTAATTAATTAATTAATATAATACTATTTTATGATATATGATATTTATGATGCATGAGAAAAAAAAGTCAAAATGTATGCAGCCTACATATTAATTAGCAGATATTTGATGTGTACACATTTGAACAAAACAACGACAAAACAACAAATATACTCTGAAAAGTTTTCAAACTAAATAAATTCATAACGGTGTATATTCATAATTCATAATTTTGTTCTCATTGCATAAACGTTCACTTCAGATGAAAAAAAAAGTGATCCATTTTTCATGCTGCAATGGTTCATCAACAGGCATACTTATTCACCAAATTCAGTCTCTAAAGTGTGTGAGGTATGGGAATAAATCTAAATATAATTTATAAAAGTTTTTTGATGCTAATATAACTTCATAGATAGTTTTCTAAAAGTGTTTTTGACATCTAATGGTAATTCATACATACATGAAAAAAGGGGTATAGTTCCCTTCCGGAGGGAACTCTACGCTGCGTCCTGGTGGACACTATGGGAACTGCCTTCAGCATGACCGGTTCTGAAGCAAGCTATAGAACAACGAAAGTGAACTTTGAACTGGCCGGCGCCAGCCTATGACGTCATCAACCAGGTGCCTACTAGTATAAAAACGGGCGCCTGGGAATACATCACCATCTTTTTGTCTTCAGAGTCTTTGTTCTAAGCGAGTAAGTACAGCGATGCCTAGAGAGAAAATGTTCAGGAAGTGTGTGGATCCGTGTCAGAGAAATCTGACACCTGATGACACACACGACCTTTGTGTGATGTGTTTGGGTGAAGAGCACGCACGCTCTGTTCTTGAGGGAGCAGAGTGCATCCACTGCGAGAGTTTTTCTATGAAGAAACTCCGTTCTCGTTTGTCTCTTTTCTCGAGGGAATTGGGACATCCATCTGCCCCACGCGGCTCGGGTCCCGCGGCGGCTGAGATCGTGGGGATCTCAGGTGGAGCTGGCTGACGAGTTTGAGAGAGGGGTTAATCTCTCACACGCGTCAGCCGGAAACGAGGACGCGCTGCTGGCGGGAGATTCGTTATCTCTTGCATCT
The DNA here is from genome assembly GCF_049309525.1 of Garra rufa. NCBI lineage: Eukaryota > Metazoa > Chordata > Actinopteri > Cypriniformes > Cyprinidae > Garra > Garra rufa. The sequence goes on from NC_133376.1 coordinate 8,005,252, forward strand.
TCCGACCTTGCAGCGGGTGCTCTTTTGGCTTTAAGCCAGGGCGAGCAGGAGGCTGAGATGGAAGAAGATGTCTATTCTGAGTCCATGTAGCCCTCCTGCCCCGCGTATGAGGAGTTGATGTCAGTTATGGACCGCGCCACTGCCCGATTAGACCTTCAGTGGAAGCGCACAAGGGAAGAGGCCGCTCTGAATAGGCTGGACTAGCGGTTTCTTCCTGGCCATAACAAGCCAACTCCCGTGAGCCTCCCATTCCTTCCGGATCTGCATAAAGAGATCGAGAAGGCATGGGACAAACCGTATTCGGCCCGCATTCACAGACATCAGCATGTGAATTATGCTGATGTCGAGGGAATGCATGGGCACGGATACGCATCGATGCCTCCCATTGAGCAGACGTTTGCGAACTATCTCTCAGCGGGAGGGACATCGACACTGAAGGCTCCGACCCTGCCATCCAAGCCTTTGAGAGAAACATCTCGGTTGAATGGCAGGGCATACACGCGGCAGCGGGTCAGGCTGGTGCGGCCCTGCACACGGTGGCAGTGTTGCAGGCGTACCAGGCAGATCTGCTGAAAGATCTGGACCGAGGTCTGGGGCTTTCCCCGGAGGAGGTGGCTGAGCTGCGCCGCACCACAGATTTGTCCTTGAGGGCCACCAAACAGACAGCGACCGCGGTGGGCAGGTCTATGTCAGCTTTGGTGGCCACAGAGAGACATCTGTGGGTGAACCTGGCGGACATCGGGGAGAAAGAGAAACGCTTTCTCCTCGATGCGCCGGTTTCGCCCTCTGAATTGTTTGGCACATCCGTCGAGGCGGTGGTGGACAGATTCAGAGAGGCGAAGGCGCGCTCAGCGGCTTTTAGGTCATGCAAACCTCGTCGGTCCACGCCCTCACCCGAACGCAGGGGAAAGCCCGGCCCGTCTCAGTCCACGGGCCAGAGATGAGGCCAGGTCGCTAGCGCGGCCACTCGAGGCCCTCCCCCCGGGAGGAGTCGGTCTCAGAGAAGGCGTGATGCGCGTAATAGGAGAGGGGATCTAAGGGAAACGATCCAGCGCAGGCGTGGCGGCAGGCCTGGATCGGGTACCTAGGGTCTCCTCTCCTGTTTTTTCCTCGCGCCTGCTCGGTGGCCTGCCCCCTTTTTCCCTCGCTAAGACTCTGGGGCCGGGCTGATGATGAGATTGATACTCAATCTGATGGCCCGGTATGTGAACTATACTTCTAATAAACATTATATGTATGTTGTGTTTGTCTACCAGCTCCGCTTGGGTAAAATATCATTGTAGTATTTGAGCTCCTCTCTGGGCTCTACTACCCCCAAGTATCGAGTGTAGTCAGGACTCCCCTCGCTTTGGCCAGTGTGTTGAGACCTCCACTTGTAGTTATTCCCCTAGGGGTTAAGCGTTGTTAAGGCTTCCTCATAGCAGGGAAAAGCTTGAGTTGTTAAAGCCTCCGCTATGTTGAGCTCGGCCTAGACATTACTTTTACATACGTATATATATATATATATATATATATATATATAAAGGAGTTTCTGTAAAGGGGTGAACAGAGCGTCGATAGGCCTCCTCTCTGTGTCAGAGACTTTCTGCTGAAGCCTCCGCTCTCCTTAAAACAGCTCTGTTTTTAAGCAAACATTTTAGCTGGTAGGCCCCATTAGACCTCTCTAACAGTTTTAAGCCCCCTTTTTTGGTGCTAAGCCCTCGGCCAAAATTGAGTGTAGTCAGGTCACGTCTTTAGACCTCCACTCCTGAGGGCTTTAGCGGTTCGAGTGTCGCTAGGCTCCTTCTCGTTGAGAATTCCTGTTAGCCTCCACTCTCCAGAAATACAAACGTATGGTTAGTAGGCACTATCATGCCTCACCATTTATTTTGGTGGAGTGTTACTCCAATCACCCAACAGGGACAGATGTCACTCTGCTTTTAGCATATGAGTCTTTCTGTGAACCGTGTCACTTCAAGCGTCGAGTGTAGCCAGGCCTCCCCTCCTCTAGAGGGTCCCTACATTGAGGCCTCCACTCTAAAGAGCTTACTTGGATAAGTTGAGCATCGGTAGGCTTTGTTATGTTCTATAAACTGAAGCCTCCCCTCACCATAAGCTCCGCTTCTGGGCTGTGCTATCGCCCAAAGTAATACTGGTGTTTCCAAACGCTCTGCTCTGGGCACCTTCTCAAACCCACAGTAGTGGTGATTACTCACGCAAGTCTTTGAGTATTTCTTGCTTCCAGCATCTGAGCTCTTCTGTGAGTTTTTGTCATTACCTTAAGCGTTGAGTGTAGTCACGTCTCCCCTCGCTAAGAGGGTTTCATATCGAGACCTCCACTCTGAAGAGTTTTGTTAGGGTTGAGCGTCGTAGGCTTCCTCTCGCTCTAGAGAGTCTTTCTGCTGAAGCCTCCCCTCTCCAAAAGCTCCGCTTTCAGGCCCTGCTACCGCCTAGAGATTGCAATCTAGTGATTTCCCTCGCTAGGCTCGGGGCACCTCCTCAAACCCACAATAGTGGTGATTACTCATGCAAGTCTTTGAGTATTCCTTAAAATCCACAGGAGTGGTAAGTGCACTACTTAGGCACTTTCTAAAATCCATGTTTATGGTAGAGGCCCTCCCCCTGAGTGTCGGGTCCCTTTCTAAAATCCTATATGGTATGGGTCACGCAGGGAAATCCTCCGTTCCCATCCTTGAGTTGTTTAAAAAAAAAAAAAAAAAAAAAAAAAAAACCTTAGTTTTCCAACTCCAATCCGGGTAGCACTGCTAGCAGAAGTGAGTGTCGCAGGCTTCCTCTTGCCTCCATTCTCCAGAGACTCCACTCAGGTAGTTCTGTCGGCTAGGCTGTTGAGCCTCACTGATTACCTCCAGTGTTGAGTGTGGTTAGGTCATGAGACCTCCACTCTTAGAGTCATTCTCTGCTAAGCACAGAGTGTGGTCAGGCTTTCTCTCGTTTGAGAGTTTGGCTAAGCCTCCACTCTCTAGACTCCACTTAGGTAGTTCAGTTGGTTAGGCTATTCAGCCTCACTGATTACCTCTAGTGTTGAGTGTAGGTAGGTCATGGGACCTCCACTCTGAGACTCATTCCCTGCTGAAGCCTCTACTCTCAAGGCTCCACCCAGGTAGTCTCGTTGGGTAAGCTTTTGATTACCTCCGGTGTTGAGTGTGGTTAGGTCAGGAGACCTCCACTCTTAGAGCCCTTCTCTGCTAAGCACAGAGTGTTGTCAGGCTTCCTCTCGTTTGGGAGTTTTGGCTAAGCCGCCACTCTCCAGACTCCACTCAGGAACCTCAGTTGGCTAGGCTATTCAGCCTCACTGATTACCTCTAGTGTTGAGTGTAGTTAGGTCATGGGACCTCCACTCTGGGAGTCGTTATCTGCTAAACGCAGAGTGTTGTTAGGCTTCCTCTCGTTGGAGAGTTTGGCTAAGCAGCCACTCTCCAGACTCCACTCGGGAAGTTCAGGTGGTTAGGCTATTCGGCCTCACTGATTACCTCCAGTGTTGAGTGTAGTTAGGTCACGAGACCTCCACTCCTAGAGTCCTTCTCTACTAAGTACAGAGTGTTGCCAGGCTTCCTCTTGCTTGGGAGTTCGGCTAAGCCTCCACTCTCCAGACTCCACTCAGGAACCTCAGTTGGCTAGGCTATTCAGCCTCACTGATTCCCTCTAGTGTTGAGTGTAGTTAGGTCATGGGATCTTCACTCTGAGAGTCGTTTTCTGCTAAACGCAGAGTGTTGTTAGGCTTCCTCTCGTTGAGAGTTGGGCTAAGCCTCCACTCTCAAGACTCCACTCAGGAAGCTCAGTTGGCTAGGCTATTCAGTCTCACTGATTACCTCATACCACATAAGTGTTGAGTATAGTTCGGCATGGGCTGAACTCTTAGAGTTATTTACCTTTGGCAAAGAATGTTGTCAGGTTTTCTCTCGTTACAAGGACATTCGTCCTGCTGAAGCCTCCGTTCTCTGGAACTCCGCCTAGTATGAAGGCTTTACGTAAGCTTCATTACTTTGTTTTGTGGCATTGAGTGTAGTAGGTCCTCTCTAGGCCTCCACTCGTGAGAGTTCCGTGCTCGGGTAGACGAGCTAGCCGTGACGCCCTGGGCCGACCTGCTAGGTTGGGCTCAGGCTTGGGCCCAGCGACTTTCGCTGAAGCAGGGGTGACGTTCCTTCTTGACTCCTCAATCAGTCAGTTGATCACTTATCCCTCGGCATGGCGACGTTGGTATTAACGTTCCCATAGTGTCCACCAGGACGCAGCGTAGAGTTCCCTCCGGAAGGGAACGTCTGGGTTACGTATGTAACCCCTGTTCCCTGAGGACAGGGAACGAGACGCTGCGTCTCATAGCCATGCCTCAGGCCCTGCTCATGTCTCCATCAGACAAAAAGATGGTGATGTATTCCCAGGCACCTGTTTTTATACTAGTAGGCGCCTGGTTGATGACGTCATAGGCTGGCGCCGGCCAGTTCAAAGTTCACTGTCGTTGTTCTATAGCTTGCTTCAGAACCGGTCATGCTGAAGGCAGTTCCCATAGTGTCCACCAGGACGCAGCGTCTCGTTCCCTGTCCTCAGGGAACAGGGGTTACATACGTAACCCAGACGTTTTTTTTTTTTTCTCTGTGTACCTGGGTCCAAAAAGACCCGAACTCAAAACATGTACCTTTTTTTATGTATGTTTGGTTAAACAAACAAACACACACACACAAATAAATAAATAAGTTCTATCTAATCTAAAATATACTGTATAATAGTAATCATTTCAAACATTTAAGAATAAGTAGCCGATTTTCAAACTACTTTCAGTTGTAGCCATTAAATTGCAGGTATTTCAAGGAGACCAAAAAGCAGAGTGTTACAGACATTACAACATAATCCAAACTTTTATAAAGACAATTAAACATTCACAGCCATTATTGCAGGTCTGTGTCCTTGGAAAGCCATACTTTTTGAATTATGTGTTCCATTAAATAGACAAATTGGGTTCAAAGACGCTTTTAAAAGTGCTCTTAATTGCCACCCTGATGCAGTTTTGTTGTGATCTCAGGCTGTACTTTGTGTTTTGTGTGAACCTGTGACCATACATTAAATCTTGTTTTATAGATTGTGCTGGAGCACAAAGCTCTTTATCTTGTGGTAATAACCTGAGTAAGCACAATCTAGTAATATGACTGTATCTTAGTATTTTACTATTGCCTGAAAATTATGTGTGCTCCATGAAATATGGAACAATATGCTTTAGTGCGCTTGCTAATAGCCTGACAGCTTTTATCTACCACAACACCACCTGTAGTGTTAAAACACTGTGGGTGAGGATAGACATAATTCATGCAGATATCATCACGCTTTCTTAAAAGGCTAAAACACTTAGTTACCCAGTAGGTAGTGCACATTTTTAGACATGTTGCAAGCTGGTGCTTATATAAACATTACAAGCCACTTTTACATTCATGCACTGACATTTATCTAAAGCAGTGTACACATTTTATATGATTCACTGGGAATCGCACTGACCTTAGTGTTGTTAGTGCACTGCTCTAGTAAAAATTGATTTGGAGGTAACCACTGTTTGACCAGAAACAGGAAACATATCATGGAAAAGAAGCTTTTTCTTACTGTTTGAAATGTGATTATGTTTTACAAATGTGACTTTTTCTGTCTTTATTGGACCTGGTTTGTCCAGCCCTTCATCAGCACTCGGACTCTTTACTTGGATGACAGTAAAATTTATTTGATGCCTGCACACAGAGCAGTAGGAGACAAAATGGCATGTTCAGCGATTTTGTAGTTCCACCCACAGCAGTTCTTCATATCTCTGCTGCAGATTGCTTGAACACAGGGAGCAATAGCGCCACAGGCGCAACCAATAGGAATCACAATCCCATTAATGTAGGATTTATTTAAAGAACCCTAGCGCTGTAACTTTTATATCGTTACATACACCCCCCTTAAATCCTGCTTAATGGGGACATATCATAACAAGAAAAACCAACAGTGAAAGTGAGGGGAAAAAACGGTCTAGAACTCAAACTTCATGTTTCCAATTGATAAAGGAGAAAAAGAGAAAAAGAAAAAAAAATGCACATGGAGTACAATTCAGCTGTCAATCATAGATTCTCCCATAAGGAGTACATAAAGACTTAGGGAGGCGCCTAACCCCAATCTTATAGTAGACTAAAGAGATGCCTGTTACACCTCAAAAATTCCATTATGTACCAACTCATTTGATTTAGAATCTCTGTATTGTCTCTGTATCAGAGTTTCCTTTGTGTTCTCAACTTATTATGAAATCAAATGTAACTTTTTATGTGAAAATGCTTTTAACTAAATAAATGAAATAACTCACTGTAGAGTCTGAATTGCTTATGTGTTGTTTGTTCATTTCATAGATCAATCTTTTAGGAGGCTTAATGACTCTGCCAAGCCTAGTTTGAGTTACTGCAGCTTCAACGTGCCGAGGTTGTGTGCACACCACAGGCTCCTCAGTGACCTCATCTGTGACCTGTCCTCCTTGAGACAAGTTAGAGTCTTGACCTTCCACTTCAGGCAAATCAACATCACTTGTCACATTTACATCACTTCTTTCAATATCACTTATCACGTTGACGTCACTTCTTTCCTGCAGGTTCTCAGCGTCAGTGTTTGCGGAGTTTGGTATCTCTGACACACAATCTGACACAGCAAACAAGTCTGAACAGTTTGTACTTCCATCCTCCTCATCAAAACCATCAGGGTTACTTAATATCCAGTTTGCAGTTCTGTCATCAAGGTCGATTTCATTTCCTTGAAGATCAATTTTATCATTTGTGTCATCATCCTTTCCATCCTCTTTCTGAGGGTCATCAACTGGTAGGAAATTCACAGGTAATAAAAGATTTCTGTGGACTACTCTCACTTTGAGTTGATTTCACGAATCCTGTAGACATTGATATCGGGATATACTTTCATGACTTCATATGGTGATGAATCCCATTTGTTAGCAACTTTTCTTCTCCCTTTTTCACCTCTGTTCGCAACCAGTACTCTATCACCAACAGTTAATGGGCAGCCCTTCACCTTTCTGTTATAGAGTTTGCCATATCGTTCCTATTCTTTCAGAGTGTGCATCCGTGCTATATGTGCTGCTTCCCGCAAATCTTTCCTCAACTTGGACACAAAGTCTTTGTAATCCACCACATCCTCATTCAGAAGCACATTTTGAAACAGGACGTCAATTGGCAGACGTGGAACTCCCCCGAACATAAGAAAGAATGGTGCAAAACCCGTTGTCTCATGGTCTGTGCAGTTGTAACAGAAGGTAAGTTGCTGTAGCATCTGTGGCCATTTTGATTTTGCTTTAGGAGGCAAAGTTCTGATCATGCTTCCAAGAGTCCTGTTGAACCTCTCTGCAATACCGTTACCCATGGGGTGGTATGGTGTTGTGTGTGACTTGTCTACACCCGCCATGGTCAACAGTTCTTTGATTAGCTTGCTCTCGAAATTAGCCCCCTGATCAGAATGAATTCTTTTGGGGAATCCATAGACAAGAAAGAAATCATTCCAGAGCCTTTTCGCAACTCGTTTGATTCTTGCATGGAAAAGCATGGGCCATTTTTGTAAAATGATCCGTCACAATCAGAACATCCACAGATTTTCCTTCTTTGATCTCTGCTGACCAAAAGTCGATACAAACTAGTTCTAGAAGTTCTGATGTTCTGATACTTTCTAATGGAGCACATGCATTGGGTTCTGAGGTTTTACCAACCACACATCGCTGACAGTTCTTCACATGATCATCGATATCTTTTTTCATTCCTATCCAGAAGAATCGTTGTCTTGCGAGTGATAGCGTTCTACTACGTCCTTGATGTCCTGCTGCATCATGAATTCCATGAAGAACTTGTGATTTCAAAGAAGCAGGTACAACAAACAGATACATTTTCTCGTTCAGCTCTTTTCACCTTAAACAGCACACCATTACTGACAACCATTTTATCATGGTGTTTCAGCAGTTTCCGTACACTCATGGATTCCTTTGCTTGTTCTTTCTTAGATGGTTTTCGGCATCTCTCAATATAATACAGAATCCGAGACAAGGTGCTGTCCATCCCCTGTGCATTTACAATGTTGCTGTGCTGTAAAGGAGGATCAGACTGTTGAGGTTGTGGGATCGCTGGTATTGTCCCCAGCACTTCACTCAAACCACCAGTAGCTTGTGCTGCCAACAACGCAGAAACTTCTTGGCTCCCAGCAGAACCCGAAGGTGAGAGTCTATCACTGTTTCGGTCAGGAGAACCTTCGACATCCTGCACCACCTGAAGGTTACTTGCACACTTGAAAGCATCTTGGACAGAGTTGTCAACAACACCACTGACATCTTTTAAAAGAGATAAGTATGGTTCAGTAATAAGACAATGTCCTATACATGACTATACGAATGGCTCACGGCTCAAAGCATCTGCAACAACATTTTTTGTTCCCAGAACATACTTTAGATCAAAACTATAAGAAGAAAGTTTTGCCACCCATCGCTGCTTGCATGCATCAAGTCAGGGTTTAGTCAGAATATACGTAAGAGGATTATTGTCAGTCCATGTCGTGAAGTGCCGTCCTCTCAGCCAATGGCTGAACTTGAATCTCGTTAATTGCTTCAACTTTCCCAGGATCAGTCTTAATCCCTTCATCACTTATGATGTGTCCAAGGAATTTCACAGATCATCTCAGGAAACAACATTTCTTTGGAGCCAGCTTCAGATTGTGATGTGACAACCGGGAGAGAACCATTTCAAGACGTTGAAGGGCCACTGACTCAGAAGGGGCAAACACCATCAGAACATCAAGGTAACATAGGACACTGCTAAAATTCTCATCTCCAAAGACAGACATCATCATTCTCATGAAGGTGGCTGGGCTATTAGACAGACCTTGGGGAAGCCTATTATACTCATGAAGGCCAAAGGGGGACGAGAAGGCAGTGTACTTTTTGTGTTCTTCTTCTAGGGGAACATTATAATACCCTGAGGTAAGATCCATAGTCGAAAAGAATGCGTTGCCAACCAGTGCAGCTAACACATCGGACTGGTGCGGTAAAGGGTAGGCATCTCTGACAGTCCTTGCGTTTAACCATCTAAAGTCAGTGCAGATCCTGAGGTCGCCGTTCTTCTTCCAAACTAGTACGAGAGGGGACGCATAGTCACTATGTGATTTGCGAATGATACCTTTCTCCTCCATTTCATTTAATGCTATCATCAGTTTAGCATGCTGGCTTGGTGGTATTCGCCTGTATGGAAAACGGAAGGGTCGGTCATCAGTGAGGTTAATTCGATGGACAAAGCCTTTTGCCTCTCCGCAGTCCATTTTGTCCCTTGAGAAAACTGACTCATACTTCTCAATAATGTGCAACAACTTGTCTTTCCAGTGGGCTGACACTTCACACGACCTCAAATCAAGATCATCAAGGTTCAAGTCACTTAAAACCTGCTTTATCTCATCACTGGATCTCATCGGTAAAGGTTCATCAGTATACTGCAGATTTGACTGGATTTGATTTGGCAGTGGCAAATCTTGAACAGCAATACAAGGTGACACGTCTGCAATTTTTGCATTTCTCTTCAACACAACTTTGTGATTGGTGGGGTTGATGACTTTTAAGGGGATAGAACCATCTCCCCATAGTGGTGTTATGACTCTCCCAACCAATATTTGCCTTGGTCTTGATCTGGACTCAGTTGGTTCCACAATAACGGTGCTGCCCACTGACAGGACAGAAGACTGTGGTAGCTTACCCCAAACCAGATGTTCAGTTTGTGGCTCTAACGTCACACTCCTTTGTAATTTTACAGTACCGACTTTCCCAGGAATGGATTCGCCTCTCCATCTTTCTGTGTTAGAGAAAAGAGATAGAAACAAAGAGCACTCATCATTTTCATTGTTACTTGACTTAGACATGAGCTTCCAGTAACCGTTGGTTTCTCTTAATTGCGTCAGAAGTCTTTTCATGACGTTTGTGCCCAAAATCATCTCTTCAGTCTGCCCAGGCACAACCAGAGCAGGAATCATCATGGAGCAGCCATACACTGTAGCTTCAAGATCATAGACTGTAGTAGGGGTAACATGATGGCCACCACAACCAACAATGACAATATCCTCTGCCGACTGACTTCTCATATTGGGGTTACTCCTCAGCAAACTTTCTTCAGCAGACTCGCTAATAGTACAAGCCATTGATCCACTATCAATTAAAGCTTTAAGGATGAGATTCTTCTCAACTGAAACAGATGTGTAAAACAAGCTATCAGCTTTTGGAACTCTTTGTACACCCTGAAAGATGACGGTTTTGTCTGAAGATACATCACTCATCATTTGACATAAAGACTCATAATCCATTAAATCATCAAAACTCGAAATGGGAGATTCACTCTCAAGATCTACGTGATCCTCCCTCAGTAGATCACTTAGTTTGACTGCTGGTTGGTTGAGGAAGTATCCTTCCTTTACTTTGGACAAAGGTTTCTTGGATGGTCAGGTGAGAAACACTGGAAACAGAGCCTATTGTTTTTGCAGTGAGTAAAAGCAGAATGTGAGGTGTCCTTGCACACATGGTGCATCATTCAGACCTGGAATTCTAGACATGGGTCTTCTCTTCCTGTGCTCCTTGACTGCCTGTGCATTACCACGGTTATTCATCAGAACTCTCTCCAGCATATCGATCACCTTTTCCAGAGCCATATTCTCTGACTGTTTCGTCTGAAGTGAATCTTGTTCAACTTTGACTGGGTATGTGGTAGGACTTACATGCATCTCATTCACAGAAAATTTCTTTTCACAATCACTTGGTCTGTTTCCTTTTCCTGTGGCTCTGAGATTTTTCTCAGAATGATACTCATTAAGGATCTCTTGCACTTCATAAGCCGTCCATTTGTCAATGGTTTTTGAACAAAATGTCAGCGCTAGATCAGAGTTTGGACAATTTCTGATGAACATGCGTGTGACTTCAATTAGTTGGTTGTCTAGCACCTTCCCCTGTTGCTTTAGGCACTCAGCTGTGATGTCAGCAGTACGATTCAAGCGTAACCAGTAATCAAAGGGATCCTCCTGAGGTTCTGGAAGAGTAGTGTAGAAGTCTTGCAAAGGAATAGGAGAATACTGTTGGCAACTGAAATGCTTCCTTAATAGAGAGTAGATCGCATCAGGATTTGTTCTGATATCTAAACCGCTAGACAGCATGCCCATTTTAACAACATCTTTGGCTTTGCCTCTCAAGTGAATTAAAATCTCTTCACCTTGCTCTTCAGTGGGAAGAAACCCCTTCCTAATGAAGTTTTTCATTAGCTCCACCCACTCATCGAGTGTAACCGCATCTGATGCGTCGCCTCTGAAAATGGGAGGATCTTTAACTTCTCTTTGACGCACTACTTGAATCTGTGATGTACTTGACATGGAGCTTTTGTCAGGTGTGTATATACTAC
>NC_133376.1:8020323-8092056 GCF_049309525.1 Garra rufa
AAAAAACATTATAAAACTTCCTTCAAACGCAGGGGGAAATGCCGGGTTAAACTGTTGAGGTCGGTCTTTCTGTTAGGGTTTAGCGTGCTGGACTGACGAGACGTGAGACAAAATAACAAACAACAATATTTAATAGAAATCTTCAGGAATACAAGCAGGAACAGGCAGGAATATCCACACACGTTGAACATCAAACATAAACAAAGACCGACAGTGTAAAGAACTCAAAGACAGACTTATAAAAGCTAACTAATGATTAAACACAGGTGACGGGGATAATGGGATAATAAGGGCTAAACCAAATGACAAGAGAATGACAGGGGGAGACAATGGGAGAAACCAAGTGAACAGACATGAATGTAACAATATTTATTGTGGGTGTGCAATATGATGTCAACATATTCTTAATATTCAGGTTTTCTGATATTTGTTTTATAATGTCTTTATTGTAATCTCACTTGCAACACAATTATGGTAGACTTACATTAAATAAACAAATACATACATAAATAAAATATGTGTTTGTTTGAAAAGTTTAATTTACAGACAAAAATATGAAGCTCTAAGTTCACAAGGATCTTCAAAAATTTCTACAAAAATATGCCAGGCCAGTAGCTGGCGATGTCATTTTGTAAAAGAAACACTGTTTTGGGGAATGTTTTCATTAAAACAATATTTCACTCTAAACATGAACAAACAAACAAATAAATAAATAAACAAATGAATTAAAAAAAAAACCAAATATATAAATTAATAAATGTATTTATTTATTTATTTATTTGTTTATTTGTTTGTAATAATAATAATAATGATAATAATGATAATAATAATAATAATAATAATAATAATAATTATTATTATTATTATTATTATTATTATTATTATTATTATGCAATACAATGGTATAAAAAAACATATTAAATTTTAGTATATATTGAAGACAAAAAAAATGTGACAATACTACCAAGACATTAGATAAGATAAGTCATTTTAAATAGTATTTTAAATATAAATAATACAAAAATATTTATTTATTTATTTATTTATTTATTTATTTGTGGGGGTGCTATATGATGTCAACATAGTCATTTCTTTATTATAATGTCACTTACAACATATTTAGGGTATGTTTTCATAAATAATGTCTAAAAAATGGCAGGACAGTAGCTGGCAATGCAATTTATTTCATAAAATAAAATGAAAATCCATGTATTTATTCATGCATTTATTTATTATTATTATTATTAATAATAATAATAATAATAATAATAATAATAATAATAATAATAATAATAATAATAATAATAATAATAATAATAAATGCAATACACTGTTATAAAAAAAGAAATCATTGTCAAAATGATCTCTGTTCAAAAGAATCTGTGAAAATGTCTACAAAATATGCCAGACCAGTAGCTGGTGATATCATTTTATAAAGTAACACTGTTTAAGGTACATTTTCTTTAAACCAATATTTCACCAAAAATAAATAAAATAAATAAAATAAAATAAAATAAAATAAAATAAAATAAAATAAAATAAAATAAAATAAAATAAAAAAATAAAATAAAATAAAATAAAAATTTATTTGTTTGTTTGAAAAGTTTCATGTACAGACAACATTGTCAAAATGAGTTGGCAATGTCATTTTATAAAGAAACACCACACACTCGTGCACATTACTGTAGACTGAACAAATAAAATGCATTGATATAATAACACCATTTATACAGACAATAACACTATCATTAAAAATAAATAAATAAATAAATTTGAAACCGGTTTTCAAAACATGGCATTTTCAGGTCCCCTAAACACAATTGTCATGTAAATGAATGACAAAAATGCATAAAAAACTGTTCTAAATTTTTGTTGATAACAGTCTTGTGTAAACTCCTCCTTACAGATGCCTGTTTCTCTCAGCTGAATGAAAGCCTGAATCTTCGAGAACATTATTTCATACCCATAATCACACTCTGCCATGTTGAGATACTCTTGCCGTGATGTTTGGCGTCTGACTGTTCTTGTTCTGACCAAAACAAAGGAAGTTTTTATGTTTTGGTCACAGCGCTAACCACAACATCTGTGTTATCTCTGTGTCGCTGTTGCCCAAGCGATTTAAACAAGACAAGCATTTTGCAGCAAAAGCCCTCTCTGTTGCATCACTAATTTGACAGTCAGGGAACGGCGCATTTTAACATTAGCCGCAGTCTTGTACAGCCACTTCCACTGATGAATAAAACAATATGCAGCTCTTCAGCAGGAGACAGTAAATAATTTCTCATTATGCAATACCAGAGAGAGAAGGAGATGGGAACACAGAGAGACACGCATAGGTCAGAAAGTGAATTTGTCGAAGAAAAAAAAGGCTTAGCAGTAACGCCCCAGCAAAAGCTGGCAGCACTTTGAATCTGTTTGTTTGCACTTGACAGCCAGTGATTAATTATGGTACTGAAATCTCCATGGCTGTAACATAGACGCTGAGGCTGGGTTGGAATCCATATGCCGACGTTTATTAAACAATTCAGAAACAGTAGGGCAGGCAAGAGGTCAGTAACGAGTGAGGCAATCCGAACAGCAAACAATACAGTGGGGCAATCCGAGAAACAATAGTCAAAAGGCAGGCAGTAGATCAAAGTCTTGAGGCAGTCCAATAAAGCAAACAATCCAATGGGGTAATCCGTAAACTCGTGAATACAAGGCAAGGCAGAATCAGCAACAGGTAGTCAGACAGAGTAAGTGTAAGCTTACAGGTAGTCCAGCAGAGGGAGTGTAAGCAGTCAGTATTCGGGTGAGTGCTCCCTCTGCTGGCTTGGTGTTACAGAATCCCCCACCCCCCCACCCCCCCTGGAGCTCGACGTGGACGTCCCCGTGGTCTAGGTGCAGGGCGGTCAGGTCTGGCTCGATGAAACTCTTCAATGAGAGATGGGTCCAGGATGTCGTGGAAAAGGAGTTCCTTATTTCCTACATCATAATTACGTTCGGCGCTGGTTAGTTTCCTGGAGAAGGCGCAAGGATGTAGCTTGCCTGGTTGACTGTGCCTCTGAGAAAGGACTGCCCCGATCCCACAGTCCGAAGCGTCCTCCTCTACAGTGAAGGGTAGGTTAGGGTCGTGATGTTTCAGAATAGGGGCCAAGGTAAACTTTTCTTTGAGAGAGTTAAAGGCTTGGTTGGCCTCCTCATTCCATCTAAGTTTGGAAGGTTTGCCCTTCAAAAGTGACGTTAGTGGAGCTGCTACCGTGCTGTAATTACGAATGAATCTCCTGTAGAAATTTGCAAACCCCAAGAATCTTTGTAGTTCCTTGACAGTTGAAGGTTGTGGCCATTCAGTGACTGCTTTGATCTTGGCAATATCCATCTTGACTCCTTGGTGACTTATTATAGCCCAGGAATGATGTTTGATGTACATGGAACTCACATTTTTCTGCCTTCATGTAGAGCTGATTCTCAAGGAGCCGGGATAGCACTGTTCTCACGTGGTCAATGTGTTCAGCCTCGGATTTGGAATAAACGAGAATATCGTCAATGTAGGCAATGACATACTTATTGAGGAGGTCCTTGAAGATTTCATTGATGAATGATTGAAATACAGCTGGTGAGTTGGCCAGGCCATAGGGCATGACCTGATACTCGTAGTGCCCCCTGGTGGTGAGAAAAGCAGTTTTCCATTCATCTCCCTCTCTAATTCTTATCAGGTTGTAGGCACTCCTCAAGTCCAATTTCGTGTAGATGGTGGCTTCTCGTAGTTGTTCCAATGCAGGTGGGACCAGAGGGAGCGGGTAGCGGAACTTGAAGGTAACATTGTTAAGTCCCCTGTAATCTATGCAAGGTCTAGGGGTGAGCGGGGCACAACCTAACGCGGGGTTAATTGTAACACACGTGGTTCAAATATTTCCACACATGCTAGCATAACCAAATTTACGGTATTTACTAGTTGCCCTAGCAACACTATGCAGAGAAAAAAGAGCGCCAAAATTCAAAAGCATTTTGAAGATATCGCTGAATATTTATTTTTACCATAGTAAAAGTACATTTCTGGCTGAAGTAAACTTTTCATTTCAGTTTTTAGTATTAATTTAAAATTAGACAAATCTGCTATTATTATAATCTCCAATTTGTTATTTATCAGTTTAGATGGTTTATTAATGTTTTGCAAACCAGCAGAAGACACTAACCTGTTTTAAACTCCAGTCGCGCAGATCGGGAACGTTGTAACACTGTATGACAATGTGCCCCGCTGTTATTAAACTATGCTATTCTATGACATTAGCGATGTAATTTACACTATTGACTTTTTTTTTGAGGATTTTGATAAGAAACCACAAGAAACAGGTGAATAAAGGCTGACAATCAATGTTTAATGTTCAGATGTTATTATTTCAAGAAATGTAAAGCATTTTGGCTCGTTTATGTGTGTGGTGTTCTATGAGAGCTGTGTGTGGAGGGAGGGCAGTGTTTTTCTGAATGTCTAAATGTGTTTCATTTATTTGTCCACATTGTTTTGAACTACTGTACAGCTGTGTGTTGCGATAAGGGCCGTTCCAAGCATTGTTGCGATGTTTTCATTGTCAAACTCCAAAATTAGATTACTTTTATTTAAAAAAAAAAAAAACGTCATTACTTAATTTGAAAAAGTTAACATGTATTTTATTGACAAAATATTTTAGTTTGTTGTGTATATATTTTTTTCATTCGATCGTGCCCCTCAGATGTTACAATGTACCCCACCTACGGGGCATGTTGTCACGTTTCACTTCCTTTCTTTTGAGGTAAATAACGAAAAATGTATACACTGTAAATATGAAACAAAGCGATATATTTGTACTAGACAAGTGTAAAAATACTGTGGATAAAAATTGTACTCTGAACCCCAAGTGGATTTACATAAACCGTGAAATTCAAAAAGTGTTAGGTTGTGCCCTGCTCTCCCCTAATCCTACATCCTTCTTCTCAACAAAGAAAAATCCTGCTGCGGCTGGAGAGGTAGATGGGCGAATAAACCCGGAGTTGACAGCTTCTGTGATGTACTCCTCCATCGCTTGGTTTTCATTTCTGGAAAGGGGATATATCTTGCTCTTAGGAGGCATAGCGTTGGGAAGTAAGTCAATTGCACAGTCCCAAGGGTGGTGAGGGGGAAGTTGCGTTGCTTTGGACTTGCTAAACACTTCTGAGAGGTCATGATAATAGGAAGGAATGGCCACCGTCTTGTGAGTAGTGGGGCTTTCTATACTGGTAGTGCAACATGGTTGGGGTTTAATGGGAAAGCAGTTGTTACGACAGAACTCAGACCAATGGGTTAGCTCACCATCATACCAGGAGATGTCAGGGTCATGAACTGAGAGCCAAGGAAATCCTAGAATAGCCTCATGTTTAGGGGAGTCGACGACATAGAAGGTGATGGATTCTTGATGCAGCAGGCCAACTGTGAGTGTAAGTGTTTTGGTTTGATGAGTTATTCCTTCCCCGATGAGAGCATCATTGATGGCCTTGATCTTAATCGGTGGGGTGCAGGGTTGGATGGGATTCTTGTACTTCTCCACAATGTCCTTGTTAATTAGGTTCAGCGCAGCTCCAGAGTCTATCATCGCTGTCAATTCAAGAGACAGAGTATCACTCTTAAGGGAAATAGGGAGTGTCAATGTTCGATTGCTGAGAGTAGAGAAATTATTAATATTTACCCTGGAGCTGGCTTGGTGTTTTTGTGGGCATCTGAGGCTGCGATGACCTGCTCCTCCACAATAATAGCATAAGCGGTGAACTCGACGCCTCTCCCTCTCTTCCTCTGATAGCCTGGAAACATTTAGTTGCATGGGTTCCTCCTGTGGTTGAGATACCATCATTGACGAAACTGATGAACTTCGTGGATTACACCTCTCAACTTTTCGTTTGGGAGCTTGCCGCATGAGATTGTCGATTTTAACCGTGAGAGAGACGAATTTTGAGAAGGAGGAGTCTTCTCTTCGGCAGGCTAGCTCAATTTGGACATCAGAATTTAAACTGTTGAAAAACATGGCTTTTAGAGAAATGTCGTTCCATCCACTCTGAGCGGCCAGTGTTCTGAATTCGACTGCGAATTCAGCAGCAGTCTGGTTACCTTGTTTAATATTAATAATTTTGTGTTGATATATCCCTGCCCCCCGCGGGATATTCAAACACTTCACGGAGCTGTTCAATGAAATAGTCGATGGAGTATTTGAAACAGGGATCGTAATCCCATACTGCTGAAGCCCAATCAATAGCTTTGCCGGTTAATAAAGTCATGAGGAAAGCACACTTCTTCTCTTCTATTTCAAATTTGTCTTCTTGGTGATCAAAGTACAATTTAACTTGATGAACAAACCCCTTACATAATTCAGCAGTGGCATCAAATTTGTCAGGAAGGGCGAAGCTTACCGTACGTGGCGTGGGAGGAGGTAGAGATCTGATATATTGAGTCAAATGCTCATTGACTGACTGAAGTTTGGTGAGTTGTTCCTGGTAGCTCTTTAACATCTCGCTTTGGTAAGCGAACGCCGCCTGAAGGTTAGAAACATCCGCTGGATTTATGGTAGGTGAAGTATTCTGTAACGTAGACACTGAGGCTGGGTTGGAATCCATATGCGGACGTTCATTAAACAATTCAGAAACAGTAGGGCAGGCAAGAGGTCAGTAACGAGTGAGGCAATCCAAACAGCAAACAATACAGTGGGGCAATCCGAGAAACAATAGTCAAAAGGCAGGCAGTAGATCAAAGTCGTGAGGCAGTCCAATAAAGCAAACAATCCAATGGGGTAATCCGTAAACTTGTGAATACAAGGCAAGGCAGAATCAGCAACAGGTAATCAGACAGAGTAATAATGTAGAACGCTCGGTAAGGCAGGATTAACTGGCAATACTTCGCAAGGAGCGAGCACATGGTCTGTGTTTAAATAGTACCAAACAGGAAGTGACTGTAGAAGCAGCAGAGGGAGTGTAAGCAGTCAGTATGTGCGGGCTCCCTCTGCTGGCTTGGCATTACAATGGCTAACCTGGTTTTGGCTTCTTCGGAAGAAGAGACAGATGTAAAGAGGCGGAAATGTATATTTTTCTGTCACTGGATGTTCAGAAACTAGCAACAGCTGTCTTGCAGAATTGTGACTCACTAAAATGAAATGCCACTGTGCTAGGATGTTGTGGGTGGTTGTTAGCATTTTGCTGTGATGTTGCTAGCTGGTTACTTGCTGGTAAAATTCAAAAGAGAGATGTTTACATTAGTTAATACAAACTTTAAACAAACTTTTGTTCAAATCACTAATTTATAGCATGAATACTAGAAATAGTCAAGCTTGATAATCCAAAAAAGGCAAAGCATAAATAATCTGTTTAATTTCTTCTATTAGCAAGCACCATGTACTGTACATTGATGTGATTTTATGTAAGTCTGCATATGAATATTTATTAGAAAATCATCATATGAAGAAAAAACCTCTTCTTTTATTCTGTCTTTGAATGCATTAAAAAGTGATATATGATATGCAGGTTTACTAAATTTTTCAGCAGCTGAGATGACACATACAGTGCTTTTGATGTGTCCCTTGAAACATTTCTAAGAGGACATTTTATTCAATACGAAATTTGCATTGCAGATATAGATCATGTTTTAGTTAAGCTTCATTACAGTGAACTCATTGAACAAAGGTTTGGAAATTAAACAGATCCCTGCAGAGAAACACACACTCAGAGGCCAAAATGAACTATCAAAGAGGCCAAAATGGGCTCAGTAAATGCATAAAAACATACTTTCATAAACCCTGCAATTTTAAGGACAAGTTTAACCAAAATAACTAAATGAAATTGGGAATTTACCCATCTTGTGTTATTCCTAACATTTAGTGCATTTAAACTGACCTGGAAAAAAAAATCAATTGGGGTGTATAAATTCAATATTATGCATAAATGAACCACTTTTAGTCTTGTTATATGGGCCTAAAATAATTATTATTATTAGGGCCGGAACATTGGTGGTGCGAGGTCCCTCTTGGAATTGTTCCGTTTATTATTATTATTGTTACTGTAAATGTATGGGTAACACTTTATAATAACGTTCAGTTGTAAGTCTTTTATAAGTGTTTAGTTAATGATGAAATAATCATTTGCAAAACATTCACAAATGATTAGTA
Organism: Garra rufa; assembly: GCF_049309525.1. Classification (NCBI taxonomy): domain Eukaryota; kingdom Metazoa; phylum Chordata; class Actinopteri; order Cypriniformes; family Cyprinidae; genus Garra; species Garra rufa. Next base: position 8,028,462 of record NC_133376.1, read on the forward strand.
AGTGATATGCTAACAATTTGTGTATGTTTTGTAAATTAATTTATTAGTCAGTTAAAAATTTATTTAAAAATAATTAGTTAATGATAAACTAATTATTTACAAAACATGACTATGTGTTTATAAATTATTAATAAATTATATGTTAATTTTATTTTAAGTAATATGCTAACAATTTACCAATCTGCCGTAAATTATCTTAAAAATAGCATATAATAAAATAATCAAACCTTAGTAAATAGTAAAAAAAAATTGTCACCCCCCATTTTTTAAAATAGGCTTGAAAGTGCACTATCCAAACTTAAATTGTTGTAATTCATGAACACTTTGAAATACAGATGTAAGGTAGGTGACTTTTTTTGTTAAGAAAACAATCAGCAGATTATTGCAGAAGCGGAAAAAAAAGTAATATTAGTAATATTAGCAGTATTAACAAATTACAGAAGTTTAAATTTACTGTAAAGAAAATACACTGTGCAATTTTTATTATATTTTATATAAAAATACATATTTTACATAACAGGTTTTATCCTAAATTTAATATCAATTCGAAGCCTTACATCTAAATAAGTTATTCCAAAATTTAAGTTGATATGAAAAATGTGTTACACATCATTTGTAGATCTTTCTTACATGTTAAAATGATCTGGTGTATATAAGACATTTACAACGCTTTCTGCATCCCCTAATCTAAAGTGTAAACTACTCATCAGTTGTAAATGTTTTACAAACCTGCCGGTTCCAGGTTGTGTGTGTATCATGTGGGTATACACACTGGGGGAAAGACCTTTGAATAATGAGTCAAACATTTACAAATGATGAATTGTTTACACTTTAGATTAGTGTCACGAGTGAGTAAGGAGGTCTGGGTCCAAGTGCAGGTAAGTAATTTTAATGATAACAAAATAAACATAAACCAAAAGCCAACACGGCACAAACTGAACATAAACTGAAACACAAACTAACAAAACCAGGAACAAGATCAAGAATATCAGGAACACAAAATAACATACGAGACGGAAGACAATGCAGCCATGAAAACGGAATGAAGAATGAATGTTCTTATACAGAGTCCAGATAGTGAGCAGCTGTGAGTGAATCAGTGCAAATGACAAGACAGCCGTGAACAATCAGAGGAGTGCAGTGCAAACACAGCGACCTCAGGTGGCTGAGGGAAAACCCACAGCCCCGATCATGACATTACCCCCTCCCTACAGAACGGCTCCCAGACGTTCCCAAAGTCTGGAGGGAGGAGGTACGGAGGAAGGCAACTCAGGGGGAGGGATGGCGGGCCAGGCCCGTGCAGCGCAGTCACCGCCGCGTCAGCAACAGAAAGCGCAGCCGTCTCCGCGCTAGGAACAGAGCGCGCAGCCGCCTCCACGCCAGGAACAGAGCGTGCGGCCGCCTCCGCGTCAGGAACAGAGCGCGCAGCCGCCTCAGCGTCAGGAACAGGACGCGCAGCCGCCTCAGCGTCAGGAACAGAACGCGCAGCCGCCTCAGCGTCAGGAACAGAACGCGCAGCCGCCTCAGGATCAGGAACAGAGGAACAGAGAGGAACAGAGAGTGCAGTTGTCTCTGCATCAGGAACAGAGCGTGCAGTTGTCTCTGCGTCAGGAACAGAGAGTGCAGTTGTCTCTGCGTCAGGAACAGAGAGTGCAGTTGTCTCCGCGCCAGGAACAGAGCGCGCGGCCGCCTCCGCGTCAGGAACAGAACGCGCGGCCGCCTCCGCGTCAGGAACAGCTAGCACAGCCACCTCCGCGTCAGGAATAGAGAGCGCAGCCGGCTCTGCGTCAGGAACAGAGATCGCGGTCGTCTCCGCGTCAGGCACAGAAGGCGTAGTCGCCTCCGCGTCAGGAACAAAGAGCACAGCCGGCTCGCCGTCAGGAACAGAGATCGCGGTCGTCTCCGCGTCAGGAACAGAGCGCGCCGCCGCCTCCGCGTCAGGGACAAAGAGCACAGCCGGCTCGCCGTCAGGAACAGAGATGGCGGTTGTCGCCACCTCCCCGCGAAAGAGCGTCTCCACCCCCTCCGCTTCCGCGCAGTCCGGCGCTGCGGGTGTCCATCGCCGCCAAGCAGGCGTAGATGAATTCAAACCGCTTGGCCGACGCTGCCTCGAAGGACATCCCCTCCGTGTCTGGAACCGAGCGGGTGGACGCCGCCTCCTCAAAAAAAAAAAACTCCCCGCTGGACCCATCAACGATGGCTGCATTCTGTCACGAGTGAGTAAGGAGGTCTGGGTCCAAGTGCAGGTAAGTAATTTTAATAATAACAAAATAACAAAATAAACATAAACCAAAAGCCAACACGGCACAAACTGAACATAAACTGAAACACAAACTAACAAAACCAGGAACAAGATCAAGAATATCAGGAACACAAAATAACATACGAGACGGAAGACAATGCAGCCATGAAAACGGAATGAAGAATGAATGTTCTTATACAGAGTCCAGATAGTGAGCAGCTGTGAGTGAATCAGTGCAAATGACAAGACAGCCGTGAACAATCAGAGGAGTGCAGTGCAAACACAGCGACCTCAGGTGGCTGAGGGAAAACCCACAGCCCCGATCATGACAATTAGGGGATGCAGAAAGATTTGTAAATGATTTATTCATGATGCGATCTTCAGAGAAGGATAAAAATGTAAATGACTGATATTTTAATTATTTTTAAGTGACAAATGATATATTAACCACTTACTAAGGATCTGTTTGATTATTTCATAATATGCTATTTTTTTAAGATAAATTAGGACAGATTGGTAAATTGTTAGCATATTACTTAATAATCATTTGTAAACGTATAATCATGTTTTGTAAATATTAGTTCATCATTATCTAATCACTTGTAAATTATTTATAACTTAATCTGCAAAACAGTTAAAAATACTAACATATCACTTATTAATCATTTATGAATGCATAGTCATGTTTTGTAAATGATTAGTTCATCATTAACTAATTACTTGTAAATTACTTGTAAATGAACTAACAAAACATACACAAATTGTTAGCATATCATTTAATAAACATTCATGAATGTTTTGTAAATCAATATTTTATCATTAACTAACTACTTATAAATTACTTACAAAAGAACGTTATTATAAAGTGTTACCAATGTAGGTGCCCACTGGACACTGTTTTCCTGATGCCGCTGGGGTGGTGATTGTGCTGATGGCTTGGGCCCGTCATCGATACTTGCAGCTATATTTTTATATTTTTATTCTTATTCTCCAAAATTAATCACATTTTTGAGGGCCTAAACATGCTCTAAAACTCATGAAACTTTGCACACATGCCAAAAGTGACGATAATTTACATCTGATAAAATTAGCGCCATCTATTCACATTGAACAAAGTGCCCCTTGAGCTATGTTGTACCTACATGTATGAAAAACACACATGTAACACACCAATACCTACAAAAAAGTCTCTTGGAGCAAAATCTGACAAAATCTTTTTAATTTTATTAGCAATTATTGTGCCGTTTTTGCCATTTTCAGGCGTTGTATTTTAGCAAACTCCTCCTAGAGTTTTAGTCAGATCAGCCCAAGGTCAGTCTAATATAAAGCACTTTGTGATGTTAAATTGCAAAGATCTTGAGTTTTCATATTCATATTCAGTTATACCCATATTCAGTTATAATCATAGTGCCACTTGCTAGCAACAGAAAGTGACATGTTTTATGCTTAAACGAACTCCTCCTAGAGATTTAATGACATCAACATTATATTTGGTCAGTCTAATCTAAAGGTCTTTGTGACATTAAATTGCAAAGGTCTTGAGTTTTCGTTTAAGGGTGTGTCTGTGGCAGTTTGACAAAGTAGGAATGGGAATAGAAGTTCAATAAGAGTCCTGGCCTGAACACATCTAAAGGCCAATTTTCAGTAACCATAGCGCCACCTGTTGGCAACAGGAAATGTCTTGTTTTACACTAACTTAAAGATTTAGTTCACTTTCATAACAACAATGCACAGATAATGAACTCACCCCCTTGCCATCCAAGATGCTCATGTCTTTCTTTCCTCAGTCGTAAAGAAATTATGTTTTTTTGAGGAAAACATTTCAGGATTTCTTTCTTTATAATGGATATGTATCGGGCCCCGAAGTTTGAACTTCCAAAAAGCAGTTTAAATGCATTTTAAATGCAGCTTCAAAAGGCTCTAAACGATCTCAGCCGAGGAGGAAGGGTCTTATCTAGCGAAACGATCGGTTATTTTCGAAACAAATTGACAATTTATATACTTTTTAACCTCAAATGCTCGTCTTGTCTTGTCTTTGTGCAGTGTATGCGAAGTCTGTAATTCAGGTAAATACAGTTTGGGTATGTCAAAACTTCAAATTCGCCTTAGATCGCTGCAAAAGTACCAACATACTGCAGTGTTTACAAAGTGAACATACAAAGAAACTCAAACGCCATTTACAAAAAAAAAAAAAAAAAAAAGAAGGTAAAAACAGCATTGTATGATGATTTTGACACTGAAGACATAAACAAGATGGGAGTTTTTCGACATCCCCTAACTGCATTGACCCAGATTATATTTACTACACATGCACTGTGCAGAGACGAGACAAGACGAGCATTTGAGGTTAAAAAGTATATAAATTGTCAATTTGTTTCGAAAATAACCGATCGTTTCGCTAGATAAGACCCTTCCTCCTCGGCTGGGATCGTTTAGAGCCTTTTGAAGCTGCATTTAAACTGCATTTAAAATGCATTTTGGAAGTTCAAACTTCGGGGCGCCATACATATCCATTATAAAGAAAGAAATCCTGAAATGTTTTCCTCAAAAAAACGTTGGGTTACGTTGTAACCTTGGTTCTCTGAGTGAGAGACTATCTCTCCACCAGAATACATACATATGGGGATTATGACACCACCCGTGGCATGTGACGTGGATTATCTGTAAGACATTATGCCCATGCACAGATCATACTCACCTGTGTATAAAAGGGATGATCATAGCGCATTACTTCCTCTAGATGAACGCGTCTCTGAGCGACAGTGAGGTGGAGAGATAGTCTCTCAGTCAGAGAACCAAGGTTACAACGTAACCCAACGTTCTCTATCGTATCGAGACTATTTCTCCACCAGAATCCATACGTATGGGGAACTGTAAGACACGTCGTGAAGAGCAGGTATGGGTGCATAAAAACTTTATTTAATCAATTGTACAACAACAGATCACTGAGGACATGCACACCCCAAATGAAGTAATTTCATCTACCAGATGCTACCATGACAGCTGTCTTCCCTGCCATAAGCCTCACTCCTTCGCTAGTCTTAACACAGACTCAGAAAAGGATGTACAGGCTGCCACGTTTACCCTGAAGTACCGTGCAAAGGTGGATGGAACAGCCCATGAAGCTGCCGTACAAATATCACCCAGGGATGCCTCCTAAATAGAGCCCATGAGGTGGAAATACTGCGTGTAGAGTGTGCATGAATGTGGGAGGGAGCAGGTAACCCAGCGCCCTCATATGCCTGCCGTATTGTATCAACTATCCAATGAGAAAGCCTAGCCTTTGACAGAGGGCGACCAAGCTTCTCTGCCTTAAAACAGACAAACAATTGGTCTGTACTCCTGATTTGATTTGTGCGCCTAATGTAAGTTCGTAGTGTTCTCACAGGGCAAAGCAAGGATGAAGTCCCTTCATCTTGATTCACTCCTTGGAAAGAATGCAGTTCAATCACTTGGTTTAAATGGAGAGGGGACAAGACCTTTGCCAAAAAGGCTGGATTAGGACGAAGTATAACCCCTCCATCATCTGGTAGAAATCTACAACAGTCTGCATGCACTGACAAGGCGTGCAGCTCACTAATCCTTTTAGCTGAAGTGATGGCTATTAGGAATGTGGTTTTCATTGACAGCCACTTTAAGTCCACTGATTCCAGGGGCTCAAAGGGAGCCAATACAAGAGCCCTGAGAACAGTATCCAAATCCCATGGAGGCACTGACTCGGATCTTCGTGCCTTAAGGCGTTGAGCACCTTTAAGAAACTGGCTTATCAGCCTGCCGTCATGAGAAAGACTCAACCTACTTCCTCGAGCTGCAGAAATAGCAGCAACAAATCCTCTAAGAGTAGTAGGTGATTTCCCTGAATCCAAATATTCCTGTAAAAACTTCAGAATGTCAGGGGTTGAACATGTCATTGGGTCAAGATGACGAGAAGTCTCTATAAGAATATAATGTCCTTGTTGATGGTGCCCTGGAACTTTGCAAAGTGTGCACAACCGGCTTTGAGAGTCCCATAGCTAACAGCTGGGCCCTCTCAGGGGCCAAGCCCAGAGTTTCAGTCCTTGAGGAAATGGGTGGAGCAGTGTTCCCTGAGCCTGTGACAGAAGATCTCGTCTGTGTGGAAGCTCCAGGGGAGGGCCTACTAGGAGAGGTTGAATGTCTGAAAACCAGGGCATGTGGGGCCACAATGGAACAACAAGAATCACTTCCACCGGCTCTGTCTGTATCCTGCGCAGTAGAGGAGGAAGTAGTCCGAAGGGGGGAAAAGCATACAGGAGACCCTGAGGCCACTCTTGTGCCAATGCATCGTGCCCCAGAGGAGCCTGTCTCTTCTGCAGTGAGAAAAAGCGAGGGCAATGAGTTGACTCTTAAGAGGCGAAAAGATTTACGCTTGCCATACCAAAATGATCCCAGATGATCTTTACCACATCTGGGTGGAGACGCCACTCTCCTGGCCACGGACCCCCTCTTGAAAGCATATCGGCCGCTTGATTCTGCAATCCTGGAAGATGAACTGCCTTAAGTGAGAGGATATGAGGTTGTGCCCAAGTGAGAAGATTGTGAGCCATCTTGCAGAGTAGAGGGGATGTCAGTCCCCCCTGTCTGTTTATGCATGATGCTGCTACCACACTGTCTGTCCTCACTAGGACGTGGCGATCTACCAATTGAGGTAGGAAGTAGTCCAGAGCGAAATGAATGGCTCTTAATTCCAGCACATTGATGTGCTGAGATGTCCAGGGTGGCTCCCAAAGGCCTCTGGCCCACATACCATTGAGCACCGCTCCCCGACCTCTCATGGAGGCATCTGTTGCAGTTGTCTCCACAGAGCAGGCCCCAGTCGAGATCCCTTCATGGTATTGCTTGGATCGTTCCACCAGAAGAGGGATTTCAGAAGTCCTCTTGTGACAGGTAGCCTCAGAACTCTTGCATCAACAGCTTCTCGCCTTCCAGATGATTTTTGGCCTTCATTACGAGTATAACGATACCTTGGCCAGTTTCCCTCAGAAGCTGCTGGAGTCTGCCTGAAATTGTGAAGAAATCCCCTCATCTCCCGTGCGCAAGCCCGAGCATCACGGGCTTGCTGCAGAATCTCAATAGCACCAGGCCCAAACATTGCTGATGGTACCACCGGAAGCCCTAGCAAAGACGCACAATCCGCTGGGGGCAGTCTGGACTGAGAGAGCCACAGATGCCGCCTTGCAGTCCACAACCGAGCCGTCGACCTTCCTACTGAGGTTGCTTGTCCTTTTGACACCCTCAACAATGTAGAAGAAACAAGCTGCAATTCAGCCAAAATCTCTTGGTTTACAGATTCATTGAGGCCTTGCAGCAAATGGTTAAGATACAGCTGAAGAATAGCCCCCGTATTAGCCAGGCAAGCTGTTTTAGCAACCTCTCCGTGAAGCAGATGCAAAATTCTATCCATGGCTCTGCAGTTCTTACTCAGTCCTTCTGAACATCCAAGAAGTGACTTAGGTGGTGATATCACTGCTGCAATCGGTTGGTCAATTAAAGGAAGGGAACCACATCCGATTTTTTCTGCATTTTGGACAGCTGCAAACATCTTAAACTCTCTTGGAAATGGTGGAGGTTTGGAAGGATGCTCCCATTGAGCCACAACCTCTCTCTCAAAATCAGGTAAGAGGGGAGAGAAAAATGGCCTGGATTGTGAGGAAACACTGGCCACATCAAATCGAGATGGAGCAGTTGGTGCTTCAGAGAGCAGTGGAATTTTTAAAGCTTCAAGTGCTCTCTCCATCAGAACTCTCAATGGATTGTCATGTGACTGAGGGGCCAGATCCTCTGGCTCATCTTCTTCATCCCCTAGCTGATCAACACTTTGCTCAGACACAATCTCGGAAAAGAGAGAATAGTCTAGTGGGGCATTAACCTCTAGCACGTCATTTAAAGCAGCAAAAGACTCATAGCCAGCTTCGGACATCTCTGGTGCTGATAACCCTGGACTAGAGTAGGGGTTATCATGTTGTACTGTTGTAGGTGCTGAAGTTGAACTCTCCAGGCGGGAAGCAAGATCTTTAACTTGTTGTGCTAAAGCAGCAACTGTAGCAGCCACATCCTGTTTGGCACGCTTTGGCTGAGGAGTGCTGGTGGAAGAACTTGTGCGTTTGCGCTTAAAAAACTGCCAACGTGCCTCCCTTGCATGAGCTGGGAGAATAAAGCAATTCATGCAACCTTCTGGCTGCTCACAGCCTTTCCAGGCATGCTCTATACCGAGACATGATATACAGGAGTCATGACCATCTTGTGGTGCTATAGAAGCCTGGCACTGAACACAGGTATGTCCACTTATTTTAGACATGTTCTAAATAAGTGTTCACTGATTTTTGCCACTTCACTCAGTGCTGCTACCGCCACATAGATAGATGGCGCTGTAGCGCCCTGGCGCGGAGAAGCAGTGAGTCAGCGCACCCAAACAAACACTGAATTATCTCTTGCCGTACTTCAGGATGTCTGGGAAAAACTGCGTTAGCACTAGCCGTGCAATACGGTATCGTGCTTTGATGTTAACACGACTGACTTAACACTCACATAAAGTCGCCCGCGTTAGCGATCTAGAACACTAGACGCAATACGGAACTACAGCTCGTGACCGTGTTAACACGCTGTTAATGATGTAATACGGTATAGCTGCGAGATGGATGAATGAAGATCTCTATGCAAGCGAAAGTACTCCAGAAGAGGTGCAAAAGCAAGCTCTTCTTATCCTGGATGGATCGGAGGTTTCACACTGATGCCTGCAACAACAAAAATCAGTCAGGTAAGCAAACACTGAATGAATGGAAAATATGATAAGATTACCAGCAATTACTGGCCACATGCACCGTAGCGCGTGGAATCAAAAGAAGAAGTAATGCGCTATGATCATCCCTTATATACACAGGTGAGTATGAACTGCGCATGAGCATAATGTCTTACATATAATCCACGTCACATGCCACGGGTGGTGTCATAATCCCCATACGTATGTATTCTGGTGGAGAGATAGTCTCGATATGATAGAGAACATAATTTCTTTACGACTGAGGAAAGAAAGACATGAACATCTTGGATGACAAGGGGGTGAGTACATATCTGTACATTGTTGTTATGAAAGTGAACTAATCCTTTAAACATACAATGTCCAGTCTGCACTAAACTTCACATGTTTGTTTAGTGTCCTGACCTGAAGACATCTCCATGACAATATGCAGTTATAGTTATAGCACCATGGTGTCAACATGATATGTCATGGTTTACACTAAATCAAACATACCATGTTCAATCTTCACCAAACTTCATATGTTTGATAAAAGTGTTGGCCTGAAAACATCTACACATCAATATTCAGTTATACGCATAGCGCCACCAGGTGGCAGAAGGAAATTTGGCACATATACATGATGTTGAAATATTCCTTCTATTTAACCACTTCAAAGCTCAACATGCTGCAAATTAAGAAAACACCTTCATCAGATTGACAGCACATGCGCTGCAAATACTCCCAACACAACCCAACAATATAGTATTTGCTGCATGTTTCTGTTTTCGCAACGCGTTTCTGTGATTGGTTGTGTTGTGAGTATTTGTAGCACATGTGCTGTCAAACTGATAAAGATGTTTTTTTTTGTTTTTTTTTTGCAGCGTGTTGAGCTCTCTTGGCCACTGTATGTACGCCTTATTCAGCCCGCCGCCATTTTGAATCGAAAACGAGGCTGTGAGGAATAGCAGTCCAGCAGCGCCCTCTGTGGCGTATTGTTGTGTATCGGGATGTAGATTGTTTAGTCATAAAAATAAAGATATATATCATTTCACTAATTTCCACAGAACAAAGAACTTCAGAAAATGTGTATTATTAAAGTTCGACGGGACATAGGACCTAACTTTCAGGTAACAATATTGCATTTATTTAAGAAAATGACTGTGGAAACTAGCCGGTTGGCTAATTGCTAATTTATAATGTGAGCATGTTTATCTTCATTTAAACGTTTACGCAGAGCTAAAATGTTATGTTTTACTACAACAACTAAACTAAATATCTCCATTTTGTATAGATTACAAAGAACACAAGAGTGTGCTCAACATTTTACTCAGGATTGTTTTTTAAAAACACTGACTGGAATTAGGAAGCTTAAGGAGGGTTCAGCTCCGTCTGTGTTTACCTGGACTCAAAGACCTCACGAAAAGAAAACCTTGCGATCGTAAATGAAAAATATATTATTTTTAAATGATGTTTTAAAGATTAACATGCTTAATAGTTTGTTAAGAGCCTGCAGTTAGATTGTAAGCCTCTTTCAGACGTCATACAAAAAACAGTGGGTAGAAAGTTTATTTTTATGCAAAGCGATCAAAAGATAACATTTATTTATTAGTTTGCATTGCAGTGTTTGAGGTCAACCCCTTTTAAAATTGCAAAATGATATTCAGAACATTATTTTTTTGTTTCTGTTTTGCTTTAGACAAGGAAAATGTTATGTTTATCGTAATTTCATAATAAAGGTCGGGAAGATGCTTATGATAGCTGCAGGCTCTTAACACAAACCATTAAGCTTTTTAATCTATATAACATCATTTGAAAAATTCTGTGTAAGCGTTTAAAGGAAGATAAACATGCTCACATTAGAAATTAACAGTCTTTCCACAGTAATTTTCTTAAATAAATGCAATATTGTTACCTGTAAGTTAGGTTATATGTCCTGTCGAAGCTCTTTGTCCTGTGGAAAAATGTGAAATGACGTATTATTTTACGGTTATACGATCTACTTCCTGGTACGCAACAATACGCCACAGTGGGTGCTGCTGGACTGCTATCCCTCACAGCCTTGTTTTCGATTCAAAATAAGGCGTATTGTCCACCATTCGCTGTTTGCCTAAAGCCACCAGGTAGCGTTGAGCCCTTTCAACGCTGCTTGCAGCTTTAATTATTATCATTATTAGTATTATTTTTCTTCTTCTTCTCCAAAACTAATCACATTTTTAGGGCCTTAACATGCTTGAAAACTCATGAAACTTTGCACACACACCAGAAGTGGCAAACATTTGAATAAAATAACAGTTGAATAAAATGCCCTTTGAGCTACATTTCACCTACAAAAAAGTATTGGAGTCTTGGAGCAAAATCAGAAACCCAACAGGAAGTCATTTTTTTTTTTTTTTTTTTGCTAATTTTTGTGCCGTTTTTGCTATTTTTAGGCATTGTATTTCAACAAAATCCTGGAGTCCTGGCCTGAAAACATCTACATGCCAATACTGAGTTATAGGTATAGTGCCACCAGCTGGCAGCAGGAAATTTGGCACATATAAATGCTTTGACATTTTCTATACCACTTTAAATGCATATTGCTCACCGTTAGCTGTTTGCCTAAAGCCACCGGGTGGCGGTAAGCCTGGGTGTGAGGGCCCTTTTAACACTGCTTTCAGTTTTAATTAGTATTTTTATTATTTTTCTTCTCTAAAAATAATCGCATTTTGAGGGCCTAAACATGCTTGAAAAATCATGAAACTTTGCACACATGCCAAAAGTGGCGAAAATTTATGTCTGATATAGGTTTCAGATGTGCGAGTGGTAAAAGGTCTCGAGAACGCCACCTACTCACATTTAACGAAGTGCATTTCACCTACATGTATGGAAATCGGGACACACATGTAACACACCAATATCTACAAAAAACGTCTCTTGGAGCAAATTCAGAAACCCAACAGGAAGTTGGTAATTTTGAAAAAATCTACATGGCAATATTGAGTTACAGGCATAGCGCCACCAGGTGGCAGCAGGAAGTTTGGCACATATAAATGACTTTGACATTTTTCTCCCATATTTACCACTTTAAATGCATATTGAGCCCAGGTGCAAGGACCCTTTTAACGCTGCTTGCAGCTTTAATTGAACAAATTTTTTTGAGTGTACTTTTGCTTAATATTCCTCAGTCTAGACCAGCGGTTCTCAATTCCAGTCCTCGCGCCCCCCCGCTCTGCACATTTTGTGTGTTTCACGCATCGCTTCCGACGTTTGTTCTATTCCAACGTTACTGCCCTTCGAAGTGGACATCACAGGATATTCCGCCATTATTCATTAGTTCAAAGCGAGCGTATGTGTTCCATTTGAAGGTCATTAAAGCGTGCGAGACGTAAATTTAAAATGCATTTATTTACAGATGCACTTATGTCACACTTCTCTAGTAAGTTTCATCTGTGTGTGAAGACGCTGCATGCGGTGGCGTAGCGCAAATATGTGAATGAATGTTTCGAAGTATAGTAAACAGATTTCCCCCGCTTAGGGAGCAGGGAGCAATGAACACTGTGCAGGCAATGTCAATCGGAACACATCCTGCACGGACCTCACTTCTAACGAGCTCGTTATCTGAATCAGGTGTGTTAACTAAGCGAGACATGCAAAATATGCAGAGCGGGGGGGCGCGAGGACTGGAATTGAGAACCGCTGGTCTAGACAATATGCTCGTTTATTTCCTTCAAATAAACTCTCAAAATATGGTTTTCATTTCTTCCACAAGGCCTGTGAAGTGTTTTGAGCTTGAAGGCAGAAGCAAGAACAATGGCTAAATCTAAATGAGAGTAAACAGTTTAAAGCTACCCAGCACTGGCCTTTAACTGACTGTCTGCTATCCAAGTCATTGCCAGGTGGTTGAATATAATAAGCTATTTGACAGCCAAGAAAATTTCCCCCCAGTGGCGGCTGCTGATGGCTGAACTCTTTAATTGTCACACAGCTGTCATTTTTCAGCTATGTTTTGCTTCTCAGGCAGAGGAGGACTGTAGGAAAGAGCTGAGTATAAGGTGTTACTGGGTGAATTGCCAAGGGGCTTTTGCATCTTGAAACCTTTTTTAAAACTTGACTGAAACCTGAGAATGACTTTGTTTCATGCAAAGCACAGCTTAATGTCTTTTATTTTAGCATCACTGCTGTTGGGCAAATCAACAGGCCGTCAGCTGGTTTATTTATTTTTTATTTACCTATTTAGAAGCACAAATTCCCATATTTGCATTATTCATCTTCTCGTTCCAAACTTGGTTCCCAAGGTAACTGTAAGCTGGCTGAGGTGAGCCTGTCAACTCCAAGTTTAAGGTTAAAATATGCTCAGGATTCTTTTCAAGTCTGGACTTCTCTCTTGAAGCTTCAATATCGATCCCGTCAGCATGTGAAGAGGGGCTGAATGAAGCCGTGCAGGGGGTGTTTGTTCTCCAGAGACAGCTACAAAGACTGTGTCTTTTAGAGTCAATAGCTCCAAACGGTGGTGCTGCTGCTCAGTGGATCTGCTTCTTGATGATGCAATTTCATGTTAGTCCTGAGTCAAGATGAGATGTTTCATTCCAGAAGTGTCATGAGCTTTAAAAAGATTTCACAATGAGCATATAAGAGAATGCAGCAGTGACTGATTTTTCTACAGTCTAGTTTCTGAACATTTTTTCCCATTATTTTCTTCAGAACATGAAGAAAGGAAAATTTTGTGTGGCATCAATCAAACCAAACAGCTTTGAGATGAATCACAACATTACACAATTGGCTACAACAAATAGTATATTGGTCCATAAAGCATTAAGAATTATGTAGATAACAAGAATTATGAAATGAAAATTGAAAGGATAAAGAAAATTCTGTCATTAATTACTCACCCTCATATCATTCCAAACCCGTAAGACCTTTGTTCATCTTCAGAACACAAATTAAGATTGAAATTAACCCCCTGGGGACGAAAAACGCCCTGGGGCGTTTTGAGGCAGTTTCCCAAAAGGAACTTTAATTACTTTGTCATTTCTGATTGCACAGATAAAAGCAGTACATCAATCGAATCTGTAAAGGGTCTACTTTTATTTGTATATACTCACAAAATCAAAAAACATTGTGATTTTGCAAAATAAAGAAAACAAAAAGGGTGTGCTGTCTGCCGCGTTGATCTCCGTGATCTTCATTCAGAAACGCGTCAGTAAAATATACTATAACTCAGCCAATACACAACACAGAGACATGAGCAATATGTCTAGACAAAGCTTGATATGTATACTTTTAAACGAAGTAAGTTTTACCGAAAACAAATATCCTGTGATAAAATAATCAATATGAAACCAACACGATGTCCAGTCTCTCCGGTCTGCTTCATTATTTTATAATTAGATCACGCCCACGAGCTGTTCGCTATTCATATTCAAATCGTCCACGTGAGGGCGCCGCGCCAAAAGTAGATGCCCACATCACGGTAAACAAAGGAGAAACTTCGTTCAAGTTAGTCATTTCTGGAAGAAGACTCTGTCAGGAATAAAACGTACTTCAGAAGACATGAGTAAGTTTTTTTCTCTCTTATTAGCCTACTTGTTAGTTATTACTGTGACAGAATGTGCAAACATTTTACCAGTTAAGACTTTTTGCCAACTATAATTCCTGACTACAGCAAGTGAAACATTATAAAGTACGTTTCATTTCACTGCATCTAAATGACTCACGATGCCAGTATGTTTTTAATAGTCTGTTCAATAAAGAATGATGCAATATAAAGGTTATAGTGTTCACATTTAAGCTTAACAGTTATAATATAGCCTAGTTTCTTTGTATTCTATAATACACACAAAGCATGCTTATGTTTGACTATAAGATCATAATTATTTATTTAGTTATTAATGTATCTTACAACAGTAGGATGTAATATGAGGGTTTACACTTAGTGTATGTTTTGACAATATGTATTAATACTGTGTTCTCGAATGGATGTTTAACACGATAAACAATTTTTATTAGTTTCTCAGATATAAAATGTCCTTTTTACGTTTGTACAAAATGCGTGGGTCTATGACTACAAAATCATAATATATATATATATAAATAAATAGTATGATGCTGCTGAAATTAACATGCTCAAATATGTTTTGTTTTGTTGTTTTTAGTGATTGGAAACCTGCTCAACACATGAATCCTGCTGACATTTACTTGAGTCTCCTCAAACTGTTTTCCTGAGAGCACTGTACCATCTTCAGATGTTAAAGAAGTTCACAAGTGAATCTCAAGTTATTTTTCTTGATAAATAAATCTATTCAAAATAAGCTACAAACATATTTTGTCCTTATATTCCTCCTTCATTCATTCCTTTGTTCCTCTCAGTCATCTGACTGAATAACTAATTATGCGGCTCATTATGCAGGTCTTTGTCTTCTCAGGTGTGAATCACAGCATTATTCATGATCATTCACGCCTTCTCGAATACAGCCATTCTAAACAAAAAGTGTCTTCAAAAATTTAAATCAATATACTGTTTTGTGTAAACAAGTGAACGAGATGATTTTCACATCATTTGATAGAAAAAACTCTAGCCTAACACATCCTGTTCTCAAAGTCTTGTGAACAAATATTCTGTATGTGTTTCATGACTTTATTTCAGTGACTTCAAAAATTTTGTTTTTCACTAAGCACGCATAAACGTTGTTTTCTCAAAAACACAAACATGTACATTCATGTTGCTTACATATTATTGTAGCCCAAATTGTGCTGATTACAATATAATCAGATTTGGGCCATTCATATGTTTTTAAGATACTGAAAAAAGCACAAATGTCAGGGCATGTCAAAACTTCTTCAGGGCCCAAAAACACCCTCAGTCCCCAGAGGGTTAAAATTTTGGATGAAAATTTAGAGCTTTCTGACTCGGCATAAACAGCAGCCATTGTGTTAGTATGCTTGACTGATATTGGGTATTGGGTATTGGGGTATTGGGTTATTGTCAAGAGGAAAATGAGAAACAAGAGACCAAAAATGCAGATGAGCTACACTGTTAGACATTTCTGTAATTTCTACAGTTTTTTTACTGTATATCACCCAGTATAAAACAGCAAATTCCCTTTAAAGTAAATAACTGTAATTCCCTTTGCATCATGGGAATTTTCTGTGACGTCAAACACCACATACAGAGACTAACTGTATTTTTAAAAATTGAGGTATACTACTGTATTTGTGGTAACGACCTCTTTGGCGCCACTCAATTGAGATAATTCTTTTCCTCATTTCTTACATTTGGACTGACAGGATTTTTCGCCACAGGAGTTTATCCTTCGTTTTAGAAACAGTGCGAGTGGAACAGCGTATTTAATTTAGAGTACTACTGAACCTCAAAAATATACTGGGGCATCAGTTTACTGTCCTGCATCTATTGTGGATAGTTTCACGGATTGGTTTCTATACGGTCTTTTGTTGCGTCGCGCCGCTCGCGTCTGAGGACACGGAACCAGCGGGGATGGAAC
Organism: Garra rufa; assembly: GCF_049309525.1. NCBI lineage: Eukaryota > Metazoa > Chordata > Actinopteri > Cypriniformes > Cyprinidae > Garra > Garra rufa. The sequence goes on from NC_133376.1 coordinate 8,044,939, forward strand.
CCGCGAGCGGGAGAGTTCCGAAGAGCATCTGCGCTGTGTATTGACGCACCTTACAAGCAAGCAAGGTAAAATATATATATATTTGTTATTTGTATGTCTGTTTGTGTATGGTTTGTCAGATTTTTGCCCAACAGTTTAACCTAGTAACATTTACTCGTCAACATTATGGTACATAAACTTTACCACGGTAAACTGCGCTGTACTTTCAATTAACAAACGACGCTGTCAGCTTATTAAATTACCAAATTAAATTATTTTAACGCGCAAAGCATAATCTTATATTAACAGTAAGTTAGCTAATGTGAAATTTTGTTCAGGTGTTATTTAATGTTCAGCAGTAGCCTATAGTTGAGAATACAAAATCGTATGTTAACTAACGTTAGGTTAAACAAAAGTTTTATGACTAGCTGCCTTTTTTTAAATTGAATTTAATATTTACTGCATTTTGTGTGTGTTTAAAGGCAACTCAAATGAAGCATCACAGAGGACAAGAGCAGGTTACCCACGCTGGGACTAATAATTCATGGTAAGAGAATAACTTCACTATGATTTTGAGAGGTTTGTGTATTCCATATGGGGGTTTGTCTTTTACAAATGTGTAATTTCTTTTTTTCTTTTTTTTTTTCAGGGAACAAATTTCTCTGTGTAACAAAGTGGACGGTGAGCAAAGGTGACCTATGTTTTGGAGCAGCACCTGGAATGCCATTTGATAGGAGAAAGAGTGAAGATGCAGTGTTCCAGCATTGGAATATTTTTTTTCTGTGTTTCAGTGTTATATATGCAATGTTTAAATAAAAAATGTGATATTTTGGAATAATTGTGTCTGTTTGAATTGAATATCAGTAGTAACTATACAATTAATTCTATATAAAATTATAAAATTTAATTAAATCTATATACAAAACAATGAATTACAATAATATATGGCAGTACATTACTACAGTACCTTACTGTAAACTGAAATACAGTTGGGTACTGTAAATTCTAATTACAGTAACTTACTGGCAACAGTGTTGCCAGTAAGTTACTGTAAAAACCCTTTGAAATGTCTAACAGTGTAAAGGGCACTGTCAAAGATACCTGGGCTTCCATACCACCTCAGCAGTGCCACAGACTGATTGTAACAATCAGCTCTATCGGCTAAAGCTACACAAATTAAAACAACAAAGAATTGTTAAAATGTTTAGATGTTGGGTGAGTAGATGAAAGACAGCAAGACAGTAGATATAAAACAACAGTAGTGTATTGATATAAAACAATTACACCGAACTAAAACAACATGGTATACATAGAGACTGGGGGACTGCTAAAAGAGTCTTTCAGTTTATACCCTAAAACAGTCCAACTGCAATCTGTGTGAAATAGTCAAAGTGTCCACCCGTGTATATACAATCCAGCAGATGTGTAGTCCAAAGTGCACGTGCAAAGTAGTCCTGGTTGGTAAGTCAAATCCACAAGGTTTTCCTCCACAACTCAGGCAATGAAGAACCTGCTTCCTGGGTGAGGTGTCAGGCCTCCATTTTAGGCCACACTGCTCCTTTGTAGAGAGGCTACTTCCTAGATCCTGTCATGTGGTTGCTCACATGACAGGAGAGTCTCAGTTCTTAAAGACAAACACACACATTTCTAAAAAGGAGTAAAAATGGAGTAGGAACATGTAAAACCTTTTAAATCTCTTATACACCCAATCTAGTGATATATATAGAGAGGTAAAACATGTCTCTTATGTGGCATCGTCACATGATCACCTCCATGCCACGCAGAATTGAGGCAGTAATTAAAGCAGGAGCGCCCAACCCTGTTCCTGGAGATCTACTATCCTACAAAGTTCAGCTCCAACCCTGAAGAATCACACCTGAACCAGCTAATTAATCTCTTAAGTAGCACTTGATAATTACAGACAGCTGTATATATATAATACACAAGTTTCACAATTTGAGTTGAATTACTGAAATAAATAACCTTTTCCACAACATTCTAATTTATTGAGATGCACTTGTATATTATTACTTAACTTCAGAAGTCATGGCAGATCTGTCTTTGAATATTTTATAATTAAAGATCTCTAAACACAATGGGGATTAACTACCATTCAAAAAAACTGACACTCACAATTCAGTTTTTGTTCATCTTTGAAACACAAATCATGATATTTTTGTAATGAGGTTTTCTTTCCGTCCATTAAAAGTCTATGCAACCAAACTTTGAAGATCCAAAAAGGTCATAAATGTGTCATAAAGCATATACACATATAAATGGCAACTCGTAATTGCACATTTGTAATTACATATATTTGCATACAAGCATTACTAGAAATGACAACAAGAAGTATATTTCAGGTAACCATAATCGTTTGTAAGTACATTTGTTAGTACAACTATGTTTTAAAGTCAATAGAAGTAATTATATAATTACAAAAAGATCTATTTATGTCCTTACGCGGGTCAAAACAAACAAACAAACAAACAAACAAACAAACAAACAAACAAAAAACTAATAATAATAATAATAATAATAATAATTATATATATAGCGGCAGATCAGAGTCAGCAGCAAATTCCAGAAGATCTGGCCAAGGTAAGGCTGCTCTGGGCAGGGTTCATGAGCTCTGAATGGCCACAGACACCCTTAATTTCACAACCCTGAAAACATCAAAGAAAATTTTCAAATCTTTATTAATAAACTTATTGCAGTAAGTCTAAACAATTACATTGTCAGCTGAAAATCGGTTAAAAATACATTCTGTCACACAGAAACAGCATTACTTATAAAATTATAGTGTATTTAGGCATCTGCCATCCGCTCACTGTGAGAAATACCGCAAGCGGAGTGATGCAAATGGTGAAACGGTTGGAGTTCCGATTTCACAAAAATATCACACTCTTCTCAGCTGATCAGAGAAGATAAATAAGTTAAGATAAATAAGTTGTATAAATACATTCAACCAATTGCATTTTAATGTACACTTAATATAATAACAATTTAATTGTAAATAACATGAAATTAAGTGAAAAACATTACATTCAGTTCACATTTAAGTATTTTTTGAAGCATATTATTTCCATAATAAGTAACCTATTCTTTTAGAAGTTTTCTGAAGTGTACTTCTCACAAGGGTAGTAAAATGCAGTAAAATCTCCTATTTGGGTAAATCTTGCTGTGCTGCGCTAACCTCCTGCAGTTTGACATTGTTTCTGGATCACCATCCTTGTTGGTTTTTAAACAACATTTTTATAAGTCAATCCGATTTTAAGCTTAGCGTAAGGTTTTAGTTAGGCTTCGGGGCATGAACAACATTAATTTCTCTATGATTCCAGGGTTAAAGTGAGGGCTTTCATTGTTTGGTGGTAATGTTGTTCCTGCACCAACAGAGGATGTTGATATCCTACTGGGGTAAATCACATTGTGCAGTATGTATTGTGAAACTAAAGGTGATTTTCTGTTCATGAGCTTTGAACACATTTGCTTTTTGCTTCAGGTAGAGCGTTTAATGTAACAATTTCAAGTCTGCAGCATCAAGGAAATGTAAATAAATGGCTCCAGGCTTCTGTCAGTTTGCCAAGATGATCTAACAGTACAGTGAAAACAGAAATATACACTCACTTTAGGCCATTTTCTGCTAAACCAACTTAATTATATAAAATGGTAATATTAAGAGATAACATTCAGATTCGTCTCGAATTTCAGTGTGCACATGGTTGATGAATAGCCCGTAAAAGTTAGTTTGCATACTATTGTTAGCGTCTCTTCATTTATTCATTTACTATGCTTACCACATACACAGCACTTTAATTAACCACTTCCTTTACTATAATGAGCTCATTATACCACATGACTAATTAAACTGTGAACTGACGCTTTAACATAGACACATCACTACAAAAAATCCCTTGGTTATGTGCAAAGATAAAATCAACAACCAACAAAAACACTTATGCAAGACCACAGGACGTAATTAAGAGGTTTAAAGTCCATCTTACTGGACGTATTGAACGATGCCCTCAAAGGCTAGAGTTTTTACCTCATTACTTCAACCAAGAGGGCTTTAACATCAAAGCTAATGGGGATGTTTACATGTTAAGAAGGAAACTAAGATACAATTTAGGTCTTAACCCTAATTACATACTTACCTGCAAAAGCAGCGATTGATATAAGCCGGCTGCGTTGTTTTCACCAGTAGAGACCTTTCTCGGTTGAGTCTATTTCTCAATAGTTAATTCTCATAAGCCAATATAATGCTGCTTTAACCTCAGGAGAGAATGGATGATTGGGTCTATTGATTTGCCATTTTAGTCTCTGTTTCTACATCTTTCTCATGAATTTGCACTGTACGTGAGCTTGTACTCGACTAAACATGCTGCCCTATCTTGCTATTTCAGTTGAGTTTATTCACTTTACACACTTAATTCATCATGGTATTTCAAAAAGTGATATGGTTGATGTTGTACTTTTTTTTAGCATGAGTCCTTCCCAAGCGTGCTTTTCATAGTCACCAGTAGCGTTTTAAAATAATAGCATCCCTCAAGTGTACATCTGGTGAAGTGTTTGTTCGACCAAGCATACACTTGTTCAAAAATTGCGCAGCTTTGGTCAGATTATCCTCAAACGATTGACCGCACTCCTGTGGAGTGACAACGTTTCTTAGGTCATGTGCCAAACAGACTTGAAAGAGCCCAAACTTTTAGCCTGCCTGCAAACTGGGTCACTGATGGACCCCAGGCTCATTTTGGAGGAAGTCCTCCCAGTCAAGGCTGTTGTGCCCAGAGTGCAAGTCTCCATTTCCATGCCCAAGTCACAACTGACCAGACTGGTGTCTCATAATGCAATAATGTTTGTGTGACAGTAAGGAACAGAGCAGAAGGACGAATATGCGTTGTGACACGCGTGCCTAAGCCGTTGCCCCGAGGCATTGCACTGCAGCGATTGTGTTTGCGTGCACACGGCCACGCCTCGCCATGTGCCCAGACTTCAGTCAGCGAGAGAACAGCTGTCGCCAGCGGAGCATCGATTGGAGGAGCTTGCGCGCTGGCACCATGTATCTGACTGGCAGCGGGTGAGTGGTCCAGGCACACAGCACAAACAGGCCGGCCCAAAGTGTGGCAGACATTTTGTTTTTATCCCGAGTCAAAAACCGGGAGTTGTGCAATTGGCGAGACCACCTGAATTCAGCATGCAGTGGCACAGAAGGGCCTGTGCAATATTTCATAACTGTCCTTCTGAAATATACAAGAGATGACTGTTCTTTGCTTTTTCATCTCTTTCACTGTCACCAAGTGTATTACTCTCTTTGTGCTCTCGCTAGGTTTTGCTTTGCATTGCTCGCTGTACACATACAATAGGATATAACGGGGGGGGGGGGGTACTTTTTTTTCAGGAAAACGTAATTTGAAAAGATAATGTTTTAGATAGATTTTTTTTTATTTTATTTTTTTTTGCTGTGGTCAGTAACTTACAATTGTGGTTTATCAATACGAGGTGATATTTTGTACAAATGTACAGTTACTTCTGTGTAATTTTACTTTGGATATAAGTTTTATTGTTACTTTTGACACCATCATTTGGGACGAAAGTAATACACAGGTGGGTCAAAAGTAACACAACAATACAATCTAGATTTTTTGTGTGTGTGTGTGTGTGTGTGCTTTTATTTAATATAACTGACCTTGTTAATATGTAACTACAAACATATTGTCAGGATTGTGTTCTGTTCTGTCTTGTTTTCCTAGTGTTTTTCCCCCTGTGTTTCTAGTCTAAATGGTTTAGTCCTTGTTTCCCCCTTTTGTTTCACGTTCATTTGGTTAAGTCTTGCCCATATTTGTACTTCCCCTCATTTGCTCATTTGTAGCCACTCCCCTGTTTCTGTGTATTTATAGTCTGTGTCTGCTCACTCCCATTGTCCGTTGATGATGTTACTTTGTGTGTTCTCTGTTTTATTGGATTTCTGTCTGTTTCCTGGATTTTGTTTTGCTTTTTATATAAAGTGTTTTTTTTTTTTTTTTTTTTTTATATTCCTGTTTTCCCACTGTCTCATTGAATCCCCACCACTTCACCTCCAGCACACGTTTGTGACACATATTTTGTCCTTTTATATTTGCAAAAATTAAATTACATTTTCATTATTGGTTCAAGTGCACAGCCAAGGATGGCCAAGGATCAGCAATCTCCACATAAAACTGATTGTGCAGACCAAACGGTAAGTTGAAGAGACTTGAAACTTGGAGGGATGGTAGTACTGACACTGCCTACAACATCCCCAAGGCTCGCCCCAATTGGCATGAAGGGGGCACTACAGCATTATAGCTTTTTTTTAAGGGTGTAAATGATTGTACATTGCATAGTTTTTTTGCACATTCATGCATATGATAGAACTTCTGAACAACTTTGCCTCTAGATTCACTGTTGTCAATCAAATTGTTTATTAATTGATTGAGCTGTGAAAAGTATTTTTCGCGAACTAGACTTAGGTTTTTTGCTCAATTTGGAAACAAAACAAAAAAAAAAAAAATGAAAAAACAACAACGCTGCAGAACAGTTCTCTGGACTCTCAATAATTATCCAAAAATGTTAAAATTTATTATTATTTATTTATTTATTGGCAATGTCAGTCCATTTTATAAAACATTTTTTAAAGAGTAGGAACAATATAACAGTAGTCTTTCTGACCCTCACCATTGGCATATTCTTTTGGTATAATATGACATTAAACATTTAATAAAATGGTTTAATAGATCCAATAAACACTGCAAGACACAGCAAGTCACCACATTAGCAGTAAGACAAAAGCCAAAATTTTCTGAGGAAATCGCTTTTACTTTTGGTTTTCCTCTATTGAATAAACACAAATGGGCAGATCACATGCAATTTTTGATGAAAGTTAATATTTAATTTCTCCAATGTTTTCTTTATTTGGCTGGGCAACAGTAATCACAGATTTGGTAATTTAGTTAATCAGGATCTCAACAGAAAATATAAATAAGACATTTTTCCGCTTCTAAATTGGAAAAAGAAGAGTTTTACACCCTTAAGCTAATTACAATGTTTAATGTAATGTTATGTGGACCTGCTGCCACAGTCCTGTGGTGTGATGCCTCCACAAGTATTATAAAGCAAAATATAATTAAATCCTATTCTAGAGGATATAAAATGTGTCAAAAATAGCAGGCACAATGGGAAAATGTGCTTGTGGTGACATTTCTGCAGTTCTGAAGTTGAATAACGTACCACCTACGCTAAAGCTCACACAAAATCTAACCTAAGTGAGACACATTTGCTTTTACCAGCTATGCCATTTTGCCTTGCCACAAGCCTTTTTATCATGACTCGTGTTTCACCAGACTTGTACCCAAGCGTTTAGGATTGAAACTGCAGTGCTGTATTAGGTGACCTACTGAGCAACTTTACGTGAAAAAAGCCAACTAGTTACTGTATGTGATGCAAATGTCAGAATGTATTAGGTTTTTAGGCTATAACAGTATTATGGAAAGAACCATGGAACCATGTAATATATATATTAGGGCCGGGACTCGATTAAAAAATTTAATCTAATTAATTAGAGGCTTTGTAATTAATTAATCGAAATTAATCGCATTTTAATCGCATATAAATATTTGACCTGAGAACAGTGAGAAGTACGTTTTTTTTATATGGATTTTTATTATACCATTGAATAATGACTGAATGCATAAGCTTAAGCAACAAAATATTGTTTATTTTTGTTCAACCAAGTCCAACAGACCAGTGCAATATTGCCATTAAGTGTAGCAATAGGCTCGATGTGCTGCGGTGAGATGTGAATTCCTTGTTGCATAGCTTGCACACAACCATGCTCTTATCGGTGCTTCCATCCATTCGTTTTTTATAACAAAATTTCAAAATTTGTACTCTTTTTGTGAAGAAAAGTACATACTTTTGAGTTTGTAGCAGAATAGTAGGCAAGCTTTGGGACATATACTTCGTCATAACTGCTTCTTTAACTGATGCTCTGTTACTTAGTTACCTGAATCCTGTCACTGTTTAAACTGCCCTGTCAATCATCACAGTTAACATTATCTACATTTTGTTTAATTTAATTTCCTACCGTATTAGAGAGAAATTAAGAGGCACGTTCTTTCACGAGTCTTTCATGCAGAGAACTCTGCTCTTGTGTTTGCTTAATTATGCATTTAAACGTTAATGACCAAACCTATCATCATAAATGTTGCTGCACATGGAATATAACGCGGATAACATTTAAAAAATATTTTTATCAGGTTACACACTGATTATTTATCACTCAAACCCCTTTCTCTACCTGTCCGTTGGTCGCGCATATCCTCCATGTTTGTAGTTTTTTAACACTTTTTATGCGTGTTTGTAGTTCTAATCGAATCCTCGTTCACGGCGCAGTGTGTTGTGGGCAATATTAGCCGTTAGAGTGTGCATTGATCGTTAAGTAGTAGACCATCCGTGAATCTTTGGAATACTTTTTTAAACATACTACGATTTGGGACATACGGACACATCTCTATTATGTCTATGGTCTGAACCATAGGTCTGAACGCTAGTTGGTGCTCCAGTATAATCGGTCCACCGAATCTCATCCAGTGAGAAACGTTCCGCGGTGCAAAACTAAGTGCGATTAAAATGCGTTAAAAAATTTTAACGCGTTATTTTTGTGTAATTAATTAATCTAAATTAACGCGTTAAAGTCCCGGCCCTAATATATATATATATATATATATATATATATATATATTAAAATGCCAAGTTCTTGTTAACATAACTGAAATTCACAGCTTTATACGACTTGGCACAAGCTGATTGGTTCATGTCGTGTACGCAGCCAATTAGTTTGCACCTTTACCTTTAAATGTCTGGTTGGCATTCACTTGAGCATTTTGCAGCGCACTTTCAGAGTTTCTCTGAAACCCTTTACTTTCCCCATTTCCAACTGTATAGATCTGCTACAGGTTGTTTTATATGCTATTTGTGCAGCAGCAGTATGTCTTAAATACTCACAGCACTGTATCACCATATGCTTTGGCAGTAGCAAGTTCCTGGGAGTTTGTGAGTTACGGGAGTTTAAAACATGACTATGTATCATAGCCTACACTAAAATTACCTGAGCTGCTCAATAAATGTTCTTATAATAGTTAAAGGTAGAAATAGTTAAGGTGAAAACCTTAACCCCTTTTGGATTGCTGTTAATACTGAATGAAAACTGAAAGTAAAGAGCTTGTACGATGAAAGTTGCGTTTGTTACTATGGCAAATGTTGGTTCGACTGTAAGAAATGTAGGCCTATAGCGCCTTTCTATAACGTAAATGACCAACAATATTCAGTGATGCAAACTATTCAACGTTTTTTGGTCAAATTTTGCTGTTTTAAATGGAAAGCAGGTTTGTCATTTACGTGATTTATGTAATTAAAAATGAATTAAAAATTGACAACAATAGCATTTTTTCTGTTTTGCGTTTTCAACAATACAATTGAAATTAAATGAGTGCATGTTTTAAAATAAAAATATTATTTGAGCTCAAATTGATTACTTAAAAAAAAAATCTTATTCTTGTTCTGTTTTTCTTTTAATGTATACCCCTAGATAAATCTACTTAAATCCTTTATTTGTTTAGTTTCTTTAAATAAATGTCATTACCATAGGGGTCTGATCTTGATATTTTCCTCAAAAACAATTGGTCCCTCCAGTGTTCTAGATATGATTATGGCCTTTTTTGATATAACGAGAATAAAGTGGACTTTTATTTATTTATTTATTTATTTATTTATTTATTATTATTATTATTATTATTATTATTATTATTATTATTATTATTATTATTATTATTTTACTATTCACTATTCACTTCTCTGTAAACCCCCCCCCCCCAAAAAAAAAAAAAAAGAAAAAGAAAAAGAAAAAAAAAGCTCATCTAGGATATCTGCCAGCTCACCCTTCTACAGCCTTCAAGAACCGGCCCTGTCCATTACCATGCTAAGATCTTCAGCATATTTAGATCTTCAGAGTGCTGTCATGACAGAAATATTAATAATCAGCCCTGTGTGGCATGTGTGGAATAGAATAACAGTTGTAAGTGTCACACCCCCGGACTTTCTTGTTTGGTTTTTCCCATTTTCCCCGCTGTTCTGAGTGTTTTGGTTTCTCCGTCATTGTCTGCACCTGTCTGTGTAATTAGTCTGTGTGTATATAAGATGTGTGTTTCCCCTGTATTCTTGTCGGTCTTTAATGTTATATGGGTGTCTTACCCTGCTGTTCCTGTGTCTGCTTGTATTCCGTTGGATTTATTAAATATTTGTCTTTTACTACGTCGTTGTTCGTGTGTTCCTGCCTACATCGTGACAGAAAGACCGACCGAAACAGTTATTTTGCGTGTTCACCTCCGTTTTGTTTCCCGTTTGTTTTTTCCAGTCCTTTTTGTTTCCGCTGTGTTTCCCCATGGATTCCTTTTTACGTCCAGAGTTCATCCTGCTACGGCTGAAGCAGGGGGAATTACCGCTCGAGGGATACACGTTAATGTTCCAGCTCGTAGCTCAAACCACCAGCTACTCGGACGACGCGCTCTGTGCATTCTATGACGCAAGTCTCAATGCGTCATGCAGAGCGTCGTCGTCCGAGAACGGCCCTCGAGCGGACTTCGCCGCGTTTATGGAGTGGACACTGGCGAGAAACAAACCCTCGTTTCCCACCCGTTCCCAGGAGAATCTCGCCAGTGCCACTCCAGACCCAGAGCCCAGCCAGCCACCCCAACCCGCGGATTGTGAGCCCATCAGAGACGGGAAGCCCGAGCCTGGAGCGACAGCAGTATGGAGTGCCGACGGGGCCAAAACTGCTGATCAGGTGCGTGAGCCGACTATTACATCTGCGACGGTGGAGTGCTTCGTGGAGCAAGAGAGTGCGGTAGAGAGCCCCGCCCACTGCACTATCACTGAGGGTGAGCTGAAACAAGATTATGGGGATGTTATGGACTGTGTCATGGAAATACCTATCTGCCTGGATTTCCCACCCACCCTCCCTCATCTGCCTAGTCCTGAATCTCCGCTGGTTCCGCCCAGCCTTCATGAATCCCCGCTGTCTTCTGTCAGTCCCCTTGCTCACCCTCAGCTCACCATCTGTGCGGTGGGTTCGCCGCGGGTCTGCCAGTCTCCATCGGTGTCATGGCTGGAGGATCCCTCACCATCGCCTCCAGCCTCAGAGTCCTGGACTCCGCCTCGGCCCTCGGACCCTGCGGCTCCACCCCGGCTCTCTGCTCCCTCGTCTCCGCCGTCGCCCGTCGATCCACCAGCTCCACCGGGCACCATCGTCCCTCCGGCTCCGCCTTGGTCAGTCGTCGCCCCACCTTCGCCTCTGGACTCTACTCCTCCGGCTGTGCCTCGTCGCGCCGTCCCACCGGCTCTGTGGACCTCCTCCCTCCCGCGGGCACAGCCTCGGTCCTCTGTCGCTCCGGCTCCGCCGCGGATCTCCGGATCTCCATCTTCGCCTTGGTCGCCAAAGCCTTGGGTTCCGCCTTGGCCCTCCGGATCCGCGGTGTCACCCAAGATCATCGGCTTTCCGTCTCCACCTCGGGCTCTCCCACCACCTGCTCCGCCTCTGTCGGTCGGCCCCTTGGAGTCGTCAGCCCTTCCTCCACCATGGCTCCTCCCTCCATCGGCTCCACCGTGGGAATACATCTTGGCTGCGTTCTGGGTCCCACCTGGCTCCTCCTGCTCCAGCCCATTCCTGTCACATCCTTGGCTCCTCCCTCCGTCACCACCCTGGACTCCATCTTGTGCCCTCCTCCCGGGAGTCCGTCCTCCACCTAAGCCCCCTCCAAAGACTTTGTTCTGTTTCCTTTGTTTGTTTGTCGGCACGAGGACGTGCCTTCCGGGAGGGGGAGGTAATGTCACACCCCCGGACTTTCTTGTTTGGTTTTTCCCATTTTCCCCGCTGTTCTGAGTGTTTTGGTTTCTCCGTCATTGTCTGCACCTGTCTGTGTAATTAGTCTGTGTGTATATAAGGTGTGTGTTTCCCCTGTATTCTTGTCGGTCTTTAATGTTATATGGATGTCTTACCCTGCTGTTCCTGTGTCTGCTTGTATTCCGTTGGATTTATTAAATATTCGTCTTTTACTACGTCGTTGTTGTGTGTTCCTGCCTACATCGTGACAGTAAGTGTTTTACTACTTCTAGTGTTCATTTCAGCTAGAAACTGCGTGAAAACTATAAGTAGATACAATTATAGGTAGATGCATTTTTATTTTCAATGCTAATAATGTTTTACAGCAGTTTCCACCTAAAATGGACACTAGAGGCAGTAAAACACCAACAACGTCTATATGTATGGCTTTTCTGAGGAACAGCATCACACTGTGATCTGGAGTCACAACATTCAGGTCAAACATTAGTAAAATGCTTCAACAAATGCATTATCATCTTACGTTTGGTTTTATTAACACTATCAGTTAGGTTTAGTGTAAGGTTTAGTGTTTATCTGTTTCTAAATGCAGATTTGATGACAGCACTTAATACTGAATAGCATCCATAATTTGACATTGAAGCTTACAGTAGTAGAATCCTGCTTCGTAACAGACTCATGCAATCATCAACTTCACTAATTACAATTTTTAATCAGCCAAGAGAAAGAGAGAGATGAAGAGAGAGAGAAAACTTTGTCCTGAGCTGGTTTTATTTTTACTTCAAAGCTGTCTTTCCTCAACCTGCATGTCTATGGAGCCAATCGATTCTCCACAGGAATACTTACGTAGTTAACAAAGTTTCCTTGCATCATTACACTACCAGAGGGGTTTGATTTCAAATGAGCCAGAGGGATGGATATTACATATGAGAGCGATTGACTGAAATTATAACTTTGCACTTGAATTATTTACACTGCAGACCTACTTGCAACTTGCTCAATCATGCTCTAGATCTTTTCCATTCGTCTTGCGGTTTCATCGGGTCTTTAAAGACTATAAAAAAAGAGCTTTTTTATAGCTATTTTTTTGGTAGCTATAAAAATGTAAATATGCTTTGTACATTTCAGAAGTGAATGAAACAAACAATCAAACAAATTTTTACAAATTTACAAAAACTTAACTCATTGCACTCACTGAAGGGAAAGAAAAGAAAATCTCTATTGGCTGCGTGTCATTACAGAAAATAAGCTAAAAAAAGTCCTAAGATAGATGGTTGCAGAGTTGTTACAGTAAACCTGTTTCCCTATCTGACCGCTGCTGTTATATCACTAATAGCCCTGAGACTGATAATATCTGCATGCTGACCTTGAATCACAGTGCTTTCCTCAGATCTATCAATCATGCAAAGCAGACCTACAATGATAAATCCAATTATACAGGCAGTTATATGATAATCCAGTTTGAAACTGGAGCTAACAATCTCCTTCTAAAGGCATTTCGTACTGATTAAAGAATGGCTTTGTGTTAATAGGCAAGTCAGTGCTCTGTGATTCAAAAGCAAAGTCTGTCCTCAAGTGTCTTTTCAAACACATAAAGGAATGCGAGCACATTTCAAACCGTGGATTTACAATTTGACACTTTGCTCTCATAATGACATTTTTCATTCTGTTTTAAACCAGGTTTGGCGGTATCAAAAACGATTGATTTCTAGATGTGGATGTGAACGATATCTTTCTGAGAGAGGTGAAATGACCATCGGGAGAAATCCAGCTTGCTTTGGACAGGTCTCTACACAATTAAATCATCGTATGTGCCAGGTTTAGGAGACTAAGCGGTACAAAATTCAGTTTGTTCTTAAATCACTCTGGTCTTGGTCTCTGGAGTTCATGTTAGGCTTCAAACTCTTGACTTTTCTTTGACTTTTAAGACTACATCTTATTTTGCTTAAGGATTTCAGTCAATATCTCAAAACCTTTCATTCTACCTTATAAGTGACAATGAAAATACATTTATGACGCAGATTGTCTGCTAATTAAATACTTGAATTATGAATGAACTAAAGTGTCATTGCATTATTTGGTATATATGAGCTATAAACTCAACACTTTTTATTTAGAAAACACTGAAAACGTGAGGAAAGAGAAAGGGTGCTAAAAATGATAAAATATAAGATCAATAAAGGCTAAAAACAGATCAATTAAAAGAGAAGGGCAGGCAAATAAACAGATCCGAGTTGTTTATGACCCAGATTGCGAGGATGAAAGTTTATTTTTATACATCTATTAAGATTTTCAGAATTCCATTAACAAACACATAAAGTATTAATATAAGAACATTTTAATTTGACTCAAATTAAATAAATATATAGACATGGCATTTAAAGGTTGCTGCAGATCCATTAGAAATTCACACAATGCTGAGTGCATTAACAGTAATGAATATGAACTGACATAATGTTATGTTTGTAATATTGCTGGAGTTATCGGCCACGCTTAGAGTCCTTTCACAAACTGTGCTTGTATTCAATTTGATCTGATTTGAATACAAAATGTTCAGCAGACAGCATTAATAAGCAGCACCGCGTGTGTTGCTGTTTGGCAGAGAAAATAAAAGTTGGAAAGAAGCTTCGCCACATGGTCAATAGTCTCTTTACGATGTGCCCTAGAGCTAAAATTATTTTTCAAATAATATTCTTTAGTGAATGCAAAATAGTAAATATGAAATAACCAAATGATTTGTTTCACATTTTACAATAAAATTGTGTAATTCTCCATGGATACGTTTTGAAGAGAAAGTGTCTCATTACACTGTAAAATAAAGAATTGCATTTTCTTTATCAGAGGGGATTTTAGTCACATATCATACAAATTACTTTGAATCCACATAAAAACATGTTAGACCAACTCTATCCCCCCAAGCTTTTTTTTTTAACTATTCCATATTGGAGAATGTTCCAGATTTGTTTAAAGGTTTGAAAGCTCCCAACATGCATGAATAAATTATGCAGTTACCATTGAGGATCATTGCTTGGCTGTTTACTGGCTTTATTCATGCTGCTGCTGTTGTCACTGTAAGTTATTTGTTGTGTGGTGAGGTTAAGAGCTCATCCTTTTACTTAACAATGTTTGTTGGTTGCCTGTTATTGAAGTTGTTGAGGTCCAAATGCATCAATCCAAAAATAATTGCACAATATCTTTGCCTCTGAAGAACATAATATTTTGCTAAACAAAAACTGCTGTATTCCCTTTGTATTAAATGTTATAAAACTCTGTTTGCCAATTGTGTGTGTGTTGCTTATTCATAATTTGCTGAGAAAGACATCTTTAGTCACCCAGAATATATTTGCAGATTGAGCCAATTTGCATTTAGTGGGTGATTAAATTCAAAGGTGTTTTACTGGTGACTGTTACAAAGAATGTTATCTTTGAAGAAAAAAAAGGAAGAAAGAACAAAATCTCAAAGCATCACACTGCCTTTTTTTAATTTCACATAGTTTCTGTAATACAACCTCACAGCAAGACCATGACAGCAAACGGGAAGATTGTTCCCATATTGTATTTTCACAGAAAGCCAGATGGGTTTGTCTTACCAATATTTCATATATTGTTGCTCATTCCTTTTCTCTAAATGCAGAGGTTACGGACATCTTGAAGGTGTCATTATTGTTTCTAACTGCAGAACAGCCTACCACAGCAACTTAAGGTAAGTATATACTCAGCAGGGAGGATGCAATGCCACAATGCACATCTAAATATAATGTCTCTCTAATGGGATTTGCATTCTGCCAGATGGAGAGATCTCTGGGTCTCTATAGACTCAAGGACATTATAAGGTTGTCTATTTCCATATGTCTTCCTGGTTTGATATTGACATTTTAGATGTATCCGATTCATGTCCTTGCGGGAATGGCTTCATTATGGCTCTTTGAGGTGTAGTAATCAGCACGGGCGTCCCTTGAATGTGCTGCTCAATAATTCAAAACCAGAGTATGTTCCTTTCAAAAGTCCTATCATTGGCAATCACATATTGCAGGCGTCCTTTATCTTGCCAGCTGGGAACACACTCCTGATGCTCCTGATGCAGCTCATCAACTAGGCAAGAAGCAAGAGTAAAAGTGAACTGATAAAAGATTTAAAGGAATAGTTCACCCAAAAACATATTTTATTACCAAATACTCATTCTGATGTTGTATCATCAAAAATCCTGAAGACCATGCTGGTTCTGGTTCCTCTTTTACGTGCAATTAAAATTAATGGGGACGGAAGCGTACAAGCATCAAAAAGGGTCCAAGAGCTTCATAAAACAATCATAAAAGTAGCCAATGTAACTAGTATTAAATTTGTATATAATAATTTGTGTGATACACGATTGTCCATAAAGGCTGGAAGTGAAAAACCAGGTGTGCATAATTATTTAGCAGGTTTTCTTTTACAAATACATGAGCCAAAAGAAAGATTAATCTCAGACTGAAAAGTTAAAAAAAATAAAATAAAATAAAAAATAAATAAATAAATACCCATGAGAAGGATACTAATGCAGTACTAGAATTTGCAAAGTTATGACATGACTATTGGACAGCCAAATGCTCATTGGGTCAAAAAAAAAAAAAAAAAAAGTCAAGAAAAAACTTAACTACAAAATAATTAAGAATTAAGGTGAATAATTAGGTGTACAACCAACAGGAACCCTTTGGTCTCCAGGGTCACCATTTTCTAAAACTGCAACCTACCTGGAGTCTCAAAAAAGGTACAAAATGTTAGGTTCTCAGATACTTTGCTTGGGTAGAAAAAGTCTAATAAATTACCCTCACTTAATAAGAATCACATGAAGACTGATTTTTATAGGCTTTATAGACAAATAAGTTGAGAGTGACTGGACCAGTTGAGGGACCAGCACCATGTCATCTTGTCCCACTCTTTCAAGAATTTATCTTCAAGAATCTGGCATTCAATTTTCATTTTTAGTCCATCTCCTATCCTGCAAAGTCTGTGTTGCGGGACTAAAAATGAACTCCCTCACAAAAAGAGTAAAACAAGGCGCTAAAGTTTGATTTTGCGATGGTTGTATTTTAAAAATAAATTATTATAATATTAATTCAAGTGATGAAGGATTCTGAAGGTCTCCCAGTAATCACTGTTGAGTACTACTGCAAGGTAAGCCCTGCCTGCTTTAAATGTTTCAAAATGATTAAGAGCTGAAACCATTTGTAAGAAAAGTATAAAAAGTAATCAAATGTTATCAGTTACTTTAATAAAGTAACTGTTACTAAAATAGTTACACTACTTATTACATTTTAAATATGGTAACTTGTAATCTGTAACCTATTACATTTTGAGAGTAACCTCTCAAATTTCATTTATAAGCAAAGCAAATCAAAAGCTAGTCATTAGTCAGCCAAACACTTTATTCATCCAAGGCTGTATTGATTTTTTAATGCATATTTATCATTAAAGGTTGATGGAAAAACTAAAGAACATAAAAAATTGTTGTACCCAAGGCTACAAAATCCATAACCTGAAATAATTATGTAATTTATGCTTTTAACTCCTTAATGCTATGATTTATTTTGCATAGCAAATAGTTTTACACTAAAAATAATTTTAGTTTATAATAATGACTCTTTATCTAATATAGTAATCTTGACTCTGGCATGAGTCAAAGAAGTCTAATGGTTTACTTACCCCGATGTCATCCAAGATGTTTATGTCTTTCTTTCTTCAGTTGCAAAGAAAATAAGTTTTTGAAAAAAAAATATTCTAGGAATTTTCTCCACATAATTGACTTTAATGTTGGCCAACGTGTTGAATGGCCAGACTGCAGTTTCAATGCAGCCTCAAAAGGCTCTACATGATCCCAGCTGAGAAATACATGTCTTATCTAGTAAAACAATTGGTCATTTTCTAAAACCCACCAATTCAACAAATTAGAATATGGTGACATGCCAATCAGATAATCAACTCAAAAACCCTGCAAAAGTTTCCTGAGCCTTCAAAATGGTCTCTCAGTTTGGTTCACTAGGCTACACAATCATGGGGAAAACTGCTGATCTGACAGTTGTCCAGAAGACAATCATTGACACCCTTCACAAGGAGGGTAAGCCACAAACATTTATTGCCAAAGAAGCTGGCTGTTCACAGAGTGCTGTATCCAAGCATGTTAATAGAAAGTTAAGTGGAAGGAAAAAGTCTGGAAGAAAAAGATGTACAACCAACCTTGAGAGGCTTGGCAAGCAAAATCGATTCAAGAATTTGGGGTGAACTTAACAAGGAATGGACTGAGGCTGGGGTCAAGGCATCAAGAGCCACCACACACAGACGTGTCAATAAAATTTGGCTACAGTTGTTGTATTCCTCTTGTTAAGCCACTCCTGAACCACAGACACATCAGAGGCGTCTTACCTAGGATAAAGAGAAGAAGAAATGGACTGTTGTCCAGTGGTCCAAAGTCCTCTGTTCAGATGAGAGCAAGTTTTGTATTTCATTTGGAAACTAAGGTCCTACAGTCTGGAGGAAGGCTGGAGAAGCTCATAGCCCAAGTTGCTTGAAGTCCAGTGTTAAGTTTCCACAGTCTGTGATGATTTGGGGTGTAATGTCATCTGCTGGTGTTAGTCCACTGTGTTTTTTGAAAACCAAAGTCACTGCACCTGTTTACCAATAATTTTTAGAGCACTTTATGCTTCCTTCTGCCGACCAGCTTTTTAAAGATGCTGATTTCATTTTCCAGCAGGATTTGGACCCTGCCCACACTGCCAAAAGCAGGTTATGGTTATGGTGACCATGGTGTTGGTGTGCTTGGCTGGCCAGCAAACTGACCAGACCTGAAAACCATAGAGAATCTATGGGGTATTGTCAAGTGGAAAATGAGAAACAAGAGACCAAACAAAATGCAGATGAGCTGAAGGCCACTGTCAAAAAAACCTGGGCTTCCACAGTACTTCAGCAGTGCCACAGACTGATCACCTACATGCCACACCGAATTTAGGCAGTAATTGAATCAAAAGGAACCCCTACCAAGTAGGGGCAAATTTATTCCTTAATTTATTTTGAGGGAAAAAAGAAAGACATGAACATCTTGGATGACATCGAAGTGAGTAAATTAACAGGACATTTTAATTCTGGAAGTAAAATTCTCCTTTAAACTTCAGAAAAACACATTGTAGAAAAATGCAGTAAAACAAATACCTGCCATGAAACTCTACATGACACAGACTGACGGGTTGTTAACGTAACTGATGATATCACAAGTTATACAACTTGGCACAAGCTGATTGGTTCATGTTGCACACGCAACCAATGAGCTTGCAGCTATTTAAAAGGCTGGTAGCATTCACTTGGGCATTTCGCA
This sequence comes from Garra rufa, assembly GCF_049309525.1. Classification (NCBI taxonomy): domain Eukaryota; kingdom Metazoa; phylum Chordata; class Actinopteri; order Cypriniformes; family Cyprinidae; genus Garra; species Garra rufa. The sequence goes on from NC_133376.1 coordinate 8,064,171, forward strand.
GTGCACTTTCAGAGTTCCTCTGAAACCCTCCACCTTCCCCAACTCCACCTGTATAGATCTGCTATTTTATGCTATTTGTGCAGCAGCAGTATGTCTTAAATACTCCCAGCACCGTATCACAAATGCTTTGGCAGTTGCAAGTTCTGTACTTGCTTGCAGCAGCAATAATCTCCAACTACAGCAATAACCAAAAGCAGCAGCAGCAATTCAGCAGCAGCATAGCACATCTATTCCGCCATGAACAAATACGTTAATTATTTATGTTTTATGTGGTTGTGTGATCAATATTATCAAAATCAAATTTAATTGATAATCATTTTTTATACGTCATGGCATATCAACCAAAAAGTCAAAAAGTCTTGGCGTATTAACCTGATGTTTCAGTGTTAAGTATGCAGTATAGTACAAATGTCAGATCCTAGGGTTACAAGTTGAGCTTAAAAATCCATAAAATCCATCAAGATCTTGGTCTTTCTCTCTCTTTACATCACACAAACTAACACTTTTAGAGTTGCTCGGATGGTCATTCTCAATTCCAAGTAGAAAGGCAGTGAATTCTCAAAACCGGGAGGGCAAAGTAAATTAAGCAGTGATTTATTGGCATTGGGCATATTTTTCTATTTTATTCCTGCCACTGTGATATATGAATGGGAATGTATTCATGTTGAGTGTTTCCTTGGGGACACGTGTGTGAATAAACGCAATGATTTATATATTCAGATCAGGACCAATGCATCTGGCTCTATCTGTTCGCTCTTGTACGATAATAAAGTGGTTTTCTTTAATGACAGTAAAAGCATTTTGGTGTCTAAGTACATCTTGACAGGCACCTTTTGCTCGATTGCTCATATAAAAAGCTATGTAGAAATAAAGTGCTGTCTCAAATAAATTATTTCAGGCAAAGCAATAGCCTACAATGACTTACCCATTAGAGTGCTATTGCTGGACCTTTGTATTGTCTTCTTCATGCTGTGAAGCAGGGTCTAATGGCTGTGATTGTCCAAGCCACCAATGTCTAATACACCTGAAACCGTTAGAGTTCATCCTAATGGCTGTTGCTCACATGACGCATGCAAACCCTAAAAGTGTGCAACATGGAAACCCTTACGGCTATTTTTGTACCTATTAGAAAGAGAGGAAATGGCTATTTTACTCCTAATGTCATAAACAACTGAAAATATGTTCTATGCTCTCCAATATAAAAAAGAAAGCATGACTGCTCGACTGGTAAATTGAGCACTTCTCAAAGTTTCATGTACCCTGGACTTCATCTTGACAATGTCTTTCATTTCAAAGCCTTAATCAAAGTGAAACTCGTATATACATTATGGAAGGCTGCACATGCTATGAAGTGTCAATTCACTGTTAATTCAACAATCACTACCCCAGTTAGAGAGTTCAGTAACCCTGTGCTTTCAGTGTAGGTGTTAATGTTAAAGTGGGCACACAATGTTTTGTGTATATCACACAAGGTCTTTGAAGTATCAATTTATACTAATTTGACCTGCCCTTCCCTCCCTCCCTGGTAAACTAACCAAAGTATCTTCTTATCAGTGGGTGGCACATGATGTAAAACTTATGCAACTGAATGAGAAACAAAGAACAAGTTATTGAGACTCTTAAAGCCAAAAATAGTTAGCTTTGTTTTCATTGCATCCTCGGGCTGTGAAATAAAACAGTTCTAAATATAAAACCTTTTCTATGTAATCCTACTTTCATTTACCCAAATAAAAGCCCAGGCAACCATTAGAGTGGGAGGCTAGGATGAATCATAATCTTATGAAGGAACCCATGTCTAAATACCTGTAGAAAATATCCTGTTGGTTTACTCCAAAAATGTTGGTTTATTGTCTTTTAATTTGCCAACTAAGAGGCAATGACATTTTCAAGAACAACTTCAAGGAGAAGTTTACTTCCTGAACAAAAATTAACAGATAATTTACTCACCCCCTTGTCATCCAAGATGTTCTTTCTCCAGTTGTAAAAAAATAAATAAAATAAAAACAGGATTTCTCTCTATATATAGTGGACTTCTATGGTGCCCCCGAGTTTGAACTTCTGAAATGCAGATTAAATGCAGCTTTAAAAGGCTCTTTAAAAGGAAGGAAGGGTCTTATATAGTGAAACGATTAGTTTTTTTTTTTTTCTAAAAAAAAAACAATTATAATTTATATACTTTTTAACCTCAAATGCTCATCTTGTCTAGCTCTGCGTGTTCTGGTTTAAGGCAGTTAGGGTATATCGAAAACTCCCATCTCATTTTCTCCTCCAATGTCAAAATCGCCCTACATCACTGCAGAAGTACACTCAAAAAAATATTTCGGTCTACACATAAACTTTATGTAATTAAATTACATGCAAATTTTCCATGCATTTGGATTACATAGTTTTAATATAAACATATTAATAAACTTAATGTGATTCATATGCATCAGTGATACGTGAATGAAACAGGTAAGATTTATGTAATAGTTCCCAGTGTTAAACAAGCACTGCTCAGTGTTCATGTGTTTCCACACTACAGAGTGTTCAAGTAGCATTGACACAGTGTTGGAGTTAAGGAGATCACTATGGCTCTGTCCAAATTCAGGGTCTACATCCTCCTTAGGATCCTTCCTACCCGGTTGAAGGAGGAGGGATCCTCCGACGACCGCAAAACCTGGAAGTAGGTGTCTGTAAATTTGGACATCCTACCCTTCTTTCAGTTCCCTCCATTACCGTTGTTTATATCCTGTCGCCTAGCAACCGTGACAGTGCTAAGCAAGAAGACAGTTTTTTTTTTAAAACTTACATCGAAAAGCATATTCCTCTCCCGCTACGCTACCGCTCGCTTCGTCCGCTATTATTTGAAAATTCTGGAAGCGCTCTGCCGAAAGGAATTATGGGATAGGTAGGATGGGAAAGGATCCACCAGACCCATCCTTCCAATTCGGGGAAAAGGAGGAAGTATTTGTTGGCCGCATTTGAAGGATCCTACGAATTTGGACAGCCTTCGTCGCGGCGCTGTGACGTAGCATCCTTCAAATGAGTCCTCCGAAGGATGTAGACCCTGAATTTAGACACAGCCTATGTGATGATTGACCATTAATGATGAACACCTGCTGTTAACAAGCAGAATCACTGAAAAAAAAGAGAAACACAAGAACTACAACTGACTTCAGCCACAGCCAAGATGAAATCAACTGAAATAAAATACATTACATCTCTCAAGATCTGATTGGTCCCACTTTATATTAAGTGTCCCTAATACCTGTGAACTTACATGGTAACTAGATGTGTACGTAGCATGTAACTACAGTGTAAGTACACATTGGTACATTGTATCTACAGCTCTAATACTGGTGTAATTACACACATGTAACAACTCACTGAATAGCATTTGTAAGTACAAATGTGTAACAGGACATTGGTAACAACACTTTTTTCACTTCTGGAAGTACACATGTGTAACAAGAATTATGTAACTACATTTTGTAACAACAATATGTCCTCACAGAAGTTTTTACACTTCCACACAGTCTTCATTACTGCAGTTACCAGTTTGGAATGCCCTGAAACATTATTGAAATCGTGATGATTCCTATGTAGGCTACATATAATTTTTGTATTCATGTATTTGTGAACACTGAATTAGAATTAAAGTATCAATTTGTAATACCAGTGTACTTACATGGTAACTCCTCAGGAACTGTCTGCTTAATATAAAGTGTAAAATGGTCACAACCTACAGAGTAATATATCAAATGTAAACCTCTGTGCAACACTTTAATTTCAGTGTACTTACATGATAACTCCTCAGAAACTGTCTACTTAATATAAAGTGTAAAATGGTCACAACTTACAGAGTAATATATCAAATGTAAACCTCTGTGCAACACTTTAATTTCAGTGTACTTACATGATAACTCCTCAGGAACTGTCTACTTAATATAAAGTGTAAAATGATCCAGCCTGGTCTCATTGTTTATACGTTGGTATTTATACGTATTTTTAGATGCACAATTTAGATGTATTTCAACGTTTAAAACGTACAAATAGCTACGTATGTTTTGCTAAAAACGTAAAATATTTACGTATCTTTCATTTCATTAAATATTCGTATCAATGCCTTTTTATCATTTTATTAATACTCGATTTATATTTTTAGCCCCCTTAACCTACCCCCAAACCTAAAGCTACCCATTTTATAGCAAATATAAAAGGATATAAATCGTAACTGACAAAAATATATGCAAGGAAATTACCATTTTTACTAACAATATAGCATAAAAATATTGTTATAGTCACTAATCACACTCCTACCTCTAAACCTAACGTTAACCATATCTCTCTCAGTACAGTAATAAAAAAAAAAAACATGACAGACAGAAAATTGCAATTACAATCATTTATTTAATGCAAAAATATCAACAGCCATACCAAAAAGTAATTCAAATGGCGATGCTTTTGCAGCCGCAGTCCTCTCTGGCAGAATACAGTAGGTTTGTTTGAGGTGCAGAGCAGAATTAAAGTTATTATTCGCTGAAATATTATCCAGATTATTTTCCTGATCCTCTCCGTAAATGCGGCCAAAGAGTATGCGCCCGCGCAACATTCAAACATATCTCACCAGAAACACGGCATGTCGTAAACTGTGACGAATGCTGGCGAGAGCCAATGAGAGCTCGATTTTCTTGCCGTAAAAACTGCCGTTTCCTGACGCGGTTGTATTTGAATTCGTAAAATAAAGATAAAGATTTGAATTTGGGCATGTTCCTCGCAATGGTATGGATTCTGAAAATCTTATAGCGCACAAATAAAATTGTTTCATTTTATAATTATGATGCGTGTTCGGTGTATTTTATGGTTTTATTGTTAGTCGCAGGGATGTCAGAAAACGCCTGCTGCGTCCCACCGCTACAAACGAAGGTAATATTAAATAAATGGTTAAACGATTTTAGAAATGTTATTTATTTTAAAGGTTTAAAGTGTAGTCTTGTTAAACATTATGCTTACATATGCTTGGAAACGAGTTGGCAACAGAAATCACACAGAACAGGATGGAAAGTTATAATTTCATATTAAGTAAACTATTTAATAATGCATTTGAAAACACAGTTTATATATTACTCTGTAGGTTGTGACCATTTTACACTTTATATTAAGTAGACAGTTCCTGAGGAGTTACCATGTAAGTACACTGGTATTACAAATTGATACTTTAATTCTAATTCAGTGTTCACAAATACATGAATACAAAAAAATATATGTAGCCTACATAGGAATCATCACGATTTCAATAATGTTTCAGGGCATTCCAAACTGGTAACTGCAGTATTGAAGACTGTGTGGAAGTGTAAAAACTTCTGTGAGTACATATTTTTGTTACAAAATGTAGTTACATAATTCTTGTTACACATGTGTACTTCCAGAAGTGAAAAAAGTGTTGTTACCAATGTCCTGTTACACATTTGTACTTACAAATGCTATTCAGTGAGTTGTTACATGTGTGTAATTACACCAGTATTAGAGCTGTAGATACAGTGTACCAATGTGTACTTACACTGTAGTTACATGCCACGTACACATCTAGTTACCATGTAAGTTCACAGGTATTAGGGACACTTAATATAATGTGGGACCGCGGAATTGTCAGATTATTTTATTTTACTCTTACTAATTGATTTTATGTTTGCTTTTTTGTTGTGGCTTTTTAGTATAGCTTGTTTTAAGATGTTCAGAGATGTATCTGAATAGTTTGTTGATTATCACCATTGTTGAGATTCACATGCTGATTCGTCATGTCTGTGGTCTTCAGAGTGTAACTCTGAAAAGTGAAAACTTTAAGTACACAAAGTATGTTAGAATTATTCAGCTAATATGATTTATACAACACACAGACGCAAAGCTGTAAGTAATACTAAAGTAACACAACGCCCATTTATTCAACAATTTGACTTTAAAGGAAATTAGCACAATAACAAACCACTTTTTTTGTTAACTTTGTCTGCTAAACTAAATGTGTTTGACATAAACACAATGAAAGCTATCAGCACAACATTAACACTAACATGTGACGGGTCAAGAGCCCAACCAAAGGAAACACTGGTCTCACTGATGGTGATTTAAAATGAAACAAAACATTTAAACCTTAATTAACCTTAATTCTCAATAAGAGCTTCTCTAGAAGTCTGACAGAAGTCAATCTGGTTAGTAATGAGTGAAGCTGGTAAAGTTGTTTGTGGAGTTGTTTAATCAGATCTTGAGAGATTTAATGTATTATTTTATTGCAGTTGATTTCATCTTGGCTGTGGCTGAAGTCAGTTGTAGTTCTTGTGTTTCTCTTTTCTTCAGTGATTCTGCTTGTTAACAGCAGGTGTTCATCATTAATGGTCAATCATCACATAATGATCTCCTTAACTCCAACACTGTGTCAATGCTATTTGAACACTCTGTAGTGTGGAAACACATGAACACTTAGCAGTGCTTGTTTAACACTGGGAAATATTACATAAATCTTACCTGTTTCATTCACGTATCACTGATGCATATGAATCACATTAAGTTTATATGATATGTTTATATTAAAACTATGTAATCCAAATGCATGGAACATTTGCATGTCATTTAATTACATAAAGTTTATGTTTAGACCGAAATTTTTCAGATTGACTTCTGTCAGACTTCTAGAGAAGCTCTTATTGAGAATTAACAGAGGTTTAGATGTTTTATTTCATTTGAAATCACCATCAATGAGACAGTGTTTCCTTTGGTTGGGTTCATGACCCTTAACATGCTGGTGTCAGTGGAAAATTTGCATGTAATTTAATTACATAAAGTTTATGTTTAGACTGATTTTTTTTTTTGAGTGTACCAACCAAGTGTTTACAAAGTGAACAGGCAAATAATATTAAACACCCTTTACAAACAAAGGTAAAACAGCAATGTAAGACAATTTTGAAGTTAGAGAAAAAAAAAAAATAGGTAAAACTTTCTATAAAGCCTGTATGTATAATACATTATAAGGGTATTCTTAAGGCATCAGTAGACCATTAAAATAAAACAATGTAAAAAAAAAAATAAATGTAATATAATATAGTCCATTATAAATTAGATATATGGCGTCCATTGTGTGTTATAAATAATCATAATTAACTTAAAAGTTATAACCTCAAATACTCAAGTATTATAATTGTTGTTATGAGTATTCATGATATGATATAACATATTATACGGTTTATTATAATGCATTATGCATTCACTATAATGCCTTAGAAATACCCTTATAATGTATTATAAATAGGGGCTTCATAGAAAGTGTTACCAAAAAAATATATATAAATTGTATATTTTTTTAGAAAACAACCATTCATTTTGCTACATAAGACCCTTCTTCATCTGCCCTTTTAGAGCCTTTTGAAACCATAGAAGTTCACTATATGGAGAGAAATCCTGAAATGTTTTCCTCAAAAAACATAATTGCTTTACGATTGAAGAAATAAGGACATGAACATCTTGAATGAGTTAAATTATCTGTACATTTTTGTTCTGGAAGTGAACTTCTCCTTTAAAGATTTTATTGCAAAGCACATTTACATTTTCTGAGAAACACGTGAGTGACATTTACCTATGCATAACTCACCACCATAATGATACTTCGGACGGTTGAGGACGGTTGCCAGGTCATTGCAATGCAGTTGCTGTGTATTCAGGGAGGTTTTAACACATAGTTATGTGGTTGCCAGTGTGTTGCTTTGTACTTGCTGTGTGTTCTGAGAGGTTTTTATCACATTGTTATGCAGTTCCAAGGGTGTTGGATTTGGTTGGTAGGGTTGGCTTGGATCCCGAATTATGAAACCCTGCTTTGAAACTACTTTTGCAGTGTTAACCAGCCTTGTACAGCAGTGGTGTGTGGTGTTGTTCTGATTTTTTTATTTATTTATTTTTTATTCATTTTTTTTGTATTAGTATTATTATCATTATTATTTTTTTTAATGAAATGCACATGAATGTGCCACATTTGCTTGGTTAAATAAACATTACTTACACTAACAGAATGAATAATTAAATAAATAAATAAATAAATAAATAAATAAATAAATAAATAAAATGTTTACACTGACAATGTAATCAATATTCTATTTATTGAAACCAGGAATGACTCTTATTAAGTTAGTGTTTTTAAGCATTTTACATTCATTCCAAAAGAATAACTCAAGGCTGTAACAATTTAAACATCATCATCATCATTATTAATTTTTTTTTTTTATTTATTTATTTTTTTTTTTTTTGCAAAGTTATGTTGAACTATTATTTTTAATAGTTTTTTTTTTTTTTACTATTTTTGAATGGACATATACCTAAAATTTCACCAAGCTCCCACAAATCATGTTTTTTTTATGCCATTGAAGTTTGATTTTGATTGCCCCATGAAAGAGAGGGGTGGGGTGAGGAGAAGCTCATTATCATTTAAAGAGCCATTATATATACATATATTTTTTGTTTCTATAAACTGGAAAATGCTTTCTAAATAAATATTTGTATTTTATTTTAATTAATTTATTTATTTACAGTGTATATTACCTTGACATACAAAATGATTTTGACATTCATTCATGCACTGAAGTTCAATACCTTTGTATTAGAGTTTCTGAAAGCCCTATCTACGTCCAATAGTCAGTTTTTATTTGATGTGGAACTCTCTAAACCAGGAGATTTTTGTGTAGCGAGTATTCACAATTGAAATTCATTATTATTTCCATTATGGTGATGGATATGAGCTTCCCCCTGTTTTTGTGACTCAACCTGTCTGAATCCTGGCCAAAGGCTGATGGCTGCTATTACTCAACTGTGAATTCACCAGTACACACTCGCACTGCTAATGAACTGCTAATTAACACTGGCAGACTCTCCCCCAATTAGCTCAACCCCCAATTCAATAGCCCTACCCACACAGCAGTGGCGCAGGCTAGGTAGTAACCAGTGCTACTGGAGTTTTCCAATGTTCTCTGTCAGTTTAAAATACCATGGGCAGCCTGAAGCTATGTCACTGTTCAGTGACATTTGACACAGCGAAGGCAGTGATGGGCAAAGACATTATGACCCTAATGTTAGTGCACTGCACTCAAAAAGCCCTTTCACTTGTCAAAATATTCAGACGGCAAAATGGTGCCACTCTTGCTCAGATGACTCATGCTCTTGTCACCAAGGTTACAATTTTTTATATCACATCATACCGTCTTTAAAATATTCAAACCACGGGCCACATCACATTTAGATGGAAACATCACTCTACATAACTCTTATGTCATATTCAAGATCTTTTGGAGACCAATTAGTCATCAAATTAAAATTTGGTCATCATTTATTACTTTTACATGATTCAAAACTAACTGGTCTTTCTTAATGAGTTATTTCTTAAAATGTGTATTTTTTATTTTTTTATTTTTATTTTTTTTCCCATACAATCTCAAAAATGTGGACGCAATTAATTAATTAATAATTATATTTATAATTTTGGCCATGTCCACACGGAGACGCGTTTAGCTGTATACATATAATTTTTGTATCGAATAAGTGTGTCATCCAGAGGGATCCGGCGATTTGGAAGAGTGAAACCGTTTTTTGTTTTTTTTTAAACGAAAGGCTTTGTGTGGACGTAGCCTTTATGTTATTTTAAAGACTCCCAGTAGTAAAAATAAAGTTTTAAGGTTTATGTTTACATGTCTATCTAGTATTTTTAATATGCTTAACCCTTAAATGCATGGCTGTTTTGCCAATCACTATTATATGTTCGGGTCTTTAGCGACCCGGATATATATATAGCACGAATGGATCTCTAACTGCTGCAATAGCAAACAACTCTCTTTATATTTTAAGATCTATTACAGAAGAATAAAATAGAGCATATTTTGTACCTTTTGAAACTTAGAACGGTTCAATCTGAGCAGATGATTTTACCATGACCGTCATCATCAGAGTGCACTTCCACAGTACATTCAGCATCTGCCTCATATTCACCATATTTGCAAAACGTCTCAGGTTACGTAGGTAACCCTAGTTCCCTGAGGACAGGGAACGAGACGCTGCGTCCTGGTTAGGACACTTTGGGAACTGCCTTCAGCGTGACCGGTTCTGAAGCTCTTATAAAACAACGGCAATGAACTTGACATTGACCGGCGCCAGCCCATGACGTCATTAACAAGGCGCCTACTAGTATAAAAGGGCGCTTGTGAATACAGCAACCATCTTTTTGTCTGATGGAAAGTGGGGCCCGATGCATGGCTACGAGACGCAGCGTCTCGTTCCCTGTCCTCAGGGAACTAGGGTTACCTACGTAACCTGAGACGTTCCCTTCCGGAGGGAACTCTACGCTGCGTCCTGGTTAGGACACTTTGGGAACGATATACCAACGCCGCCATGCTGAGGAGTAAGTGAACAACTGACTGATTGAGGAGTCAAGAAGGAACATCACTCCCCACTACTTGGGCCGACGTCACAGCTAGCTCGGCCACCCAAGCACGGAACTCCTAGGAGTGGAGGCCTGATACTTCTAAGCGAGAGTAGGCCTACCTACACTCACCGCTAGTAGTGAAGCTTACCCTTAAGTCTTCATACTAGGCGGGGGTTCTGAAGAGCGGAGGCTCTAAACAAACTCTCTAAACGAGAGGAAGCCTAGCAACACTCTGTGCTTGCGGGGAACTCTGGGAGTGGAGGTCAGAGACCTAACTACACTCAACACTGGAGGTGATCCATGAGGCTCCAGGAGCCTAAGCAATAGAACCACCTAAGTGGAGTTCTCAGGAGAGTGGAGGCTTCTGCAAGAAGACTCTCTAGATGAGAGGAAGCCTAGCGACACTCGATCCTATAAGTAGTGCTGTCTGCCGTGGAGTTGGAAAAACCCAGGGGTTTTTAGAACCAACTCTAGAATGGGAATGGAGAAATACTGCGTAACCCATACCGTGTAGGATTTTAGAAAAGAACCCAACCTTCGGGGGGAATCTTTACCACTCATGTGGATTTCAGAAAGTGCCCAAGGACTTGCGTGTGCACTTACCACTTCACGTGGGTTTTAAGGAGTGCTCAAAGCTTCGCGTGAGTACTCACCACTATTGTGGGTTTGAGAAGGTGCCCAGAGCGTAGCGAGGGAAACACCATATAATTATCACAGGCGACAGCAAAGCCTGGAGCTTCGGAGCTCTGTAAGAGTGGAGGTCTCAAACATAACCCATGTATGAGGGGAGACCTGACTACACTCATGCTTGCAAGTACAGAGGCGGAGCTTCTGGAGAACGGAGGCTTCAAAGAAGACTCTCTAAAAGGAGAGGAAACCTGACAACGTTCAATCCACTAGCTCTTAGGAGTGGAGGTCTCAAATAACCCTTCAGTGAGGGGAGACCTAGCTACACTCACGCCTAGAGGTACTGGAAGCGGAGCTTCTGGAAAACGGAGGCTTCACAGAAGACTCTCTAAGGAGAGGAAACCTAGACAACGTTCAATCCACTAGCTCTTAGGAGTGGAGATCTCAATAACCCTTCGTGAGGGGAGACCTGACTACACTCACGCCTGGAGGGAAAGACTGGAAGCGGAGCTTCTGGAGAACGGGGGCCTCACCAGAGGGGAAGCCCCGACACGCTCAATCCGCCAGCTCTTTACGAGTGGAGGCCTCAACGCTCTAAGTGAGGAGAGACCTGACTACACTCACGCCCAAACTTATTTTCCCTTTAGGAAGAGTGGAGGCTTCTGCAGGAAGACTCTCTAGATGAGAGGGAGCCTAGCGGCACTCAAACCTATAGGTAGTGCTATCTGCAGTGGAGTTGTAACCACCCAGGGGTGTTTAGAACCAACTCTAGAATGGGAACGGAGAAATACTGCGTAACCCATACCATACAGGATTTTAGAAAAGAACCCAACCTTCAGGGGGGAGTCTTTTACCACTCATGTGGATTTTTAGAAAGTGCCCAAGGACTTGCGTGTGCACTTACCACTTCACGTGGGTTTTTAAGGAGTGCTCAAAGCTTCGCGTGAGTACTCACCACTATTGTGGGTTTGAGAAGGTGCCCAGAGCGTAGCGAGGGAAACACCATATAATTATCACAGGCGATAGCAAAGCCTGGAGCTTCGGAGCTCTGTAAGAGTGGAGGTCTCAAACATAAACCCTTGTGTGAGGGGAGACCTGACTACACTCATGCTTGTAAGTACAGAGGCGGAGCTTCTGGAAAACGGAGGCTTCACAGAAGACTCTCTAAGGAGAGGAAACCTTGACAACGTTCAATCCACTAACTCTCAGGAGTGGAGGTCTCAAAAGAGCCCCTCAAGTGAGGGGAGACCTGGCTACACTCACGCCTAAAGTACTGAAGGCGGAGCTTCTGGAGAACGGAGGCTTCACAGAAGACTCTCAAAAAGAGAGGAAACCTGACAACGTTCAATCCACTAGCTCTTAGGAGTGGAGATCTCAATAACCCTTCAGTGAGGGGAGACCTGGCTACACTCACGCCTAGGTACGGGAAGCGGAGCTTCTGGAGAACGGAGGCTTCACAGAAGACTCTCTAAAAAGAGAGGAAACCTGACAACGTTCAAGCCACTAGCTCTTAGGAGTGGAGATCTTAAATAACCCTTCAGTGAGGGGAGACCTGGCTACACTCACGCCTAGGTACGGGAAGCGGAGCTTCTGGAGAACGGAGGCTTCACAGAAGACTCTCTAAAAAGAGAGGAAACCTGACAGCGTTCGATCCACTAGCTCTTTAGGAGTGGAGGTCTCAAATAACCCTCCAGTGAGGGGAGACCTGGCTACACTCACGCCTAAAGTACGGGAAGCGGAGCTTCTGGAGAACGGAGGCTTCACAGAAGACTCTCAAAGAGAGAAGAAACCTGACAACGTTCAATCCACTAGCTCTAAGGAGTGGAGATCTCAAAAACCCTTTGTGAGGGGAGACCTGACTACACTCACACCTGGAGGGAAAGATTGGAAGCGGAGCTTCTGGAGAACGGGGGCCTCACCAGAGGGGAAGCCCCAACACGCTCAATCCGCCAGCTCTTTACGAGTGGAGGCCTCAACGCTCTAAGTGAGGAGAGACCTGGCTACACTCACGCTTGGAGGTACTAAAAACGGAGCTTCTGGGGAACGGAGGCCTTCATAGAGACTCTCAGAATGAGAGGAACACCTGACAACGCTCACCTCCCAGCTCTACAGAGTGGAGATCTCACACTAAATATACAGTGAGGGGAGATCTAGCTACACTCACGTCAAAAGTACTGGAAGCGGAGCTTCAGGGGAACGGAGGCTTCACAGGAACCCTGAGTGGGAGGAAGCCAAGTAAAGCTCAATCTCCTAGCTCTATAGAATGGAGATCTCACCCAATATTTTAGTGAGGGGAGACCTAACTACACTCAACGCTTTTTAGAGAATACCAGGACTCACAGCAGGGCCTAAGTGCAGAAAGCAGGGGCCCCGTAGAGTGGAGGCTTGAAACGAATCTTACAGAGAGAGAAAGCCTGACAACACTCGGTCTCGGTGAACGGTATTCTAGTAGTCCCTAGCGAGAGAGATGCTCGAAAGTGGAGGTCTCAGTGAACCCTACTGAGGGGAGACCTGGCTACACTCAACGCTGCAAGTACATGGACCCATCTCACAGGATACTGTGGAGAGGAGGCTTCAGGTCTGAACGAAAAGAGCCTTACAATACTGGGCTTTGGCAAAGAGCACAAAGCACATAGCCGGCAGTTAGCGAGGCCTAGCAGGCCTACCAGCTAAAAACCACGAGTATGTACTTGTCAGCGGAGCACTGAGGGGAGCGAAAGCTGCAAACTGGACTGTTCTCGAATAGGGGAACACGTCTAACCATTGTAAGTCTAAACCGTGGGGGAAGACCAACCACCCGACCTACAACATGACGCCCCTTGGCGAAAGGAGGTCTAAAACAGCAGCAGCGAAGATCGGAGGCTTCTACAGAGGAACTCTCGATGAGAGGAAGCCTGCAACACCCTGGCAACGCTCACCGTGGCAGGACAGTCTGGGGTGCTAACCAACAGAACTCATACTAATGAGGGGAGACCCACTACACTCAAACCCCTAAGTGCTATCTGGGCAGCGCTGTAAGCGCCTAAACAGGGTTCAGAAGTGGAACCTGGAGGTCCAACCCAGGGCTTCCGCCAAGGAGGACCTAACACTGTGCATTTCGATGTGGAGCGAGGCTCACAAGAGCCTACCAGCTACCCGAACTGCCCAGAACTGATAGAGCTTGTGAGAAATCAGCCTTGAAAAATCCTCACACTTAAGGCTTTACTTTCTTAGGGGGGTTATAAACTGCCCTCTCTCACTAAAGAAACTTGTTTCTTTCCCTTTTGACAGGGCCCTGGGGAGCGGGGCCTAAGTGCACTGACTCACCAAGAGAGGCAGCCCATGCGCTCAACCCTGGGTTACTCCTATCTTTTTAAAAAACAAAAAAGAAAAGGGGGGGGTGGGGAACCTACCCAACCTCCCGGTTTTACACTCAGACGAGCGGAGTCTAGAGAGACTCTTACCACGGGACGGGGTAGACTGCCGCCCCAGCAGGTGGGTGAACATGCGTATGCAGGTCTGCCACATTTGCTCCAACGGCGGAGGCTCCAGACGAGAAACACTCGGTGGTGCTTGTTTAAGGGAGCCTAACAACGCTTCTAACCCCACAGGAGTTTAACAGAAGTGGAGGTCCAAACACTACCTCAGGAAGAGGGGAGACCTAGCTACACTTAGCAATGGGGACCGGGGGGCTCAGATTAAGGAGCCCAAACTAAGTCTCACCCAAGCGGAGCTGGAAGACAAACATGTACACACATATAACACCCAGATATGTCAGTTAGTATACCGGGCCTGTCAGAATGCGTTAGTAGCTTCATCATAGGCCCGGCCCCGGAGTCTAGAATTTAGGACAGAGAGGCAGGCGGCCGAGCGGGCGCGAGGGGCGAAAGGGAGGGACCTCAGGTACCCGACTCCTGCCTGCTTTGACACCGGCGCTGGATCGTTTCCCTGAGATCCGGCTTCCTACGCCGCGCATCGCGCCTCCTCTGAGACCTGCTCCGTGGAGGTGGAGGGCCTCGAGCGGCCACACTAGCCACCTGGCCCTGTCTCCGGCCCTGGGGCCGGGACGGGCCAGGCTGTGTGCGGTGGCCGGGTGCGGGCGTGGACCGGCGAGGGATAAAAGACTTAAAGGCTGCTGAGCGCGCCTTCGCCTCCCTGAACTTCTCCACCACCGTCTGTACAGACGTGCCGAAAAGTTCGGAAGGCGAAACCGGGGCATCGAGGAGAAAACGCTTCTCTTTCTCCCCGATGCCCGTCAGGTTCACCCACAGATGTCTCTCTGTGGCCACCAAAGCAGACATAGCGCGACCAACAGCGGTCGCTGTCTGTCTGGTGGCCCTCAGAGAGAGATCAGTGGTGCGGCGCAGCTCAGAGACCTCCTCCGGGGAAAGCCCCAGGCCCTGGTCCAGATCTTTGAGCAGGTCGGCCTGGTACGCCTGCAACACCGCTACAGTGTGCAGGGCGGCACCGGCCAGACCTACTGCCGCGTACGCCCTGCCGTTCAGCCGCGAAGTCTCCTTAAGCGGCTTATTCGGCAGGGTTGGAGCCGTCAGTGTCGACGTCCCTCCCGAGGAAAGATACGCAGCCAGGGTATCCTCCACCGGGGGCATCGACACATACCCGTGCTCGCGCATTCCCTGGACATCAGCATAATTGACATGCTGATGTCTGGCAATGCGGGCCGAGTAAGGTTTATCCCATGCCTTCTCGACCTCAGCATGGAGGTCGGGAAGGAATGGGAGGCTCAAAGGAGGTGGCCTGACATGGCCAGGAAGATATCTCTCACCAAGCCTGCCGTGAGAGACCTCTTCCTGCGCGCGCCGCCACGGCAGATCTAACCTCGTGGCGGCGCGCCCCATGACGTCCATCAGCTCCTCATACGCGGGGCAGGAGGGCTGGACGGGCTCAAAGGACTCATCTTCGCCCATCTCAGCCTCTTCCTGCTCGCCCTGACTAGCAGCCAACAAAACACTGGCAGCTGGGTCTGAGGATGTGAGAGACAACACATCCTCATCCAGCAGCGCGCCCTCGTCTCTCGCTGGCGAGCGCGAGAGAGACACACCTCTCTGGAACTCGTCAGCGAGCTCCACCTGCGAACCCCACGATCTCAGTCGCCGGGCAGCCTCAGCTGCCGCGGGACCAGAGCCGCGTGGAGGAGGCGGATGTCCCGATCCCCTCGAGAATAAGGACAAACGAGAGCGGAGCTTTTTAATAGAAAAGCTCTCACAGTGCACGCACTCCGCCCCCTCAAGGACGGAGCGCGCATGCTGCTCACCCAAACACATCACGCATAATTCGTGCGAATCATCCGGTGTCAGACTCCGCGGACACGGATCAGCGCACTTTCTAAATTGCTTACCTCCGGACATTGCCATCAAACCCACGCTTAGAACAAGGTGATCTGAAGAACAAAAAGATGGTTGCTGTATTCACAAGCGCCCTTTTATACTAGTAGGCGCCTTGTTAATGACGTCATGGGCTGGCGCCGGTCAATGTCAAGTTCATTGCCGTTGTTTTATAAGAGCTTCAGAACCGGTCACGCTGAAGGCAGTTCCCAAAGTGTCCTAACCAGGACGCAGCGTAGAGTTCCCTCCGGAAGGGAACTATTGCTTTCAATTACTTCAAAATCATTATCTTGATCGCTGGCAGCTTTTTCACCACATCCACCATCAAATGACAGTGGCATTTATATTTTATTGCATACAGTAATTGCTCTGAAGTAAAGCCATACAAAACAATTCAGTTTTTGCTGATGATATTCTTTTGTTTTATGCCTGCAATAACTACGAGTGAAACACAGTGCCATTAGTGTGTATCAAACAGTGAATTGCATGTATTTCGTCATCAGATATTTAAATATTTTTGCACACAAAAAATATAATTACACTATTACACACCTTGGGTCTCTAGCAACCCTATACACTTTTTACAAAAAATAAACCAGAAAACAGACATTATTTTCATTTCTTGTTTTATTGCTCAAAATTAATAGATTGAGGAATACTAAGAAAGCTGATGCCAAACTTAAAAAAAATGAAGGAGGGAGATGGTAGAAAATGATGTCCCGGGTCACTAAAGACCCGAGGTAAGCATTTAAGGGTTAAAGAAGAACCATGCGTGAATTCATCAGCCAAGACCACTTGCAAGTATTTTCTCCCTAAAACTTTGGAGAACCAAAATTAGCCTCAACATTGCAGTTTAAACATGCTAATTTTCTACATCACAAACATTTAACCAATCATGCCAATGTGCCAGGTGGTGTTTTTCATATCTGGTAAAAGGTTTCTATTTACATTGTGTTGAGCAATGTAGCCAATCATTGGCACATCTTAACGCAATGGCCAATCAGAGTCAGATTAGTCAAAATCCACTCATTGCTCAAATCACCCGAGTTTTGTTCAGTACTGAGGTTTGCATTGCGAATGCACGTCGAAGACTGACACGGAAAATAAGAACTTGTTAAATAAAATCATTATTTTTGTTTTCTTTGCACACAAAAATTATTCTAGTAGCTTCAAAAAATTACAGTTAAACCACTGATGTCACATTGACTTAAACGTGTCAGTTGCTGTCTATGCAGGGTCAGAAAGCTCTCGGATTTCATCAAAAATATCTTCATTTGTGGTCCGAAGATCTTATGGGTTTAAAATGACATGAGGGTGAGTAATTAATGACATCATTTTTATCTTTGAACTATCACTTTAATCCAAGGTTGCCAATGAAATTATGTAGTGTTTATTACAGCATTTACTTCTGCTAACTGAGTTTAAATATGTAATTTTGATGATCAAAGATGAGTTTTAAGGGATAAAATTATTAACTGCAGGGGGACTTAAAATATGATATGTTGTTTTAACATATTTATACTAGCATGTATATAATTTTACAATTTTTTTCATCATTTTAAATATTATATAGCTACATTTAAAATTATTCTAGTATATTTACAAAATGACCTGTCCTTTCTTTGTTTCGCATCATTTAAACACACATCATATCCTCTGAACTGAGGTGAGAATGTCACCACAGCGGCATTTCGGTGAAGTATGGATACAAGTTGACGTTTCCCTTTTGGGGCTGCACTGTTTTCTACTCAGGGTGTGTGTGTGAGAGAGAAACGGAGAGGAAGAGATTTTAAAGATACACTGTAGTATTCCACTAGAACTTGTGCAGTATCTGTTTGCATCCTTTATTGTAGTTTAAAACAAATCAAAACAACCTCTCTCATCTAAATGTATTAGATTTGTGGCTTCCTGGTTGCATTTTAAAATCATTTTTTGGCAGGATGAAAAACTGCAATAATTAAATAAGCTTATTGTCGCATTCTTCAATATGAAACTGAATTGTGGCCCCAGCTTTATGAAGGTCGCTCAAAAACTAAACCAAGAGTCATTATGTACACCATTTGCAAATAAACCTTTAAATTATATTTCACATTTATAACCAATTGACATGAGAGGTTGGAGCAGAAGGTTTGTCCGCTCGCTTAAATTGGGGACAGGTTTCAAAGTGAAAGACAGAGATCCAAAACATGGTAATGAAATCTAGTCAAAGAGTAATACAGCCTCTGAACACTAGATTTAAACCAATTTATGCACACCACAACATACCCCCATGTGCATTCTCTATGGAGGAAAAAAAAAACTAAAAGTAAACTTAGAGCAGAGTATCCTGAAAATTACTTATGTAAGAAATGTAAGCTTTAATTAATACATTGTCAGTAAAAAAAAAAAAAAAAAGGTGAAAAAACTGTGCCTTTAGGGGTACAACAGCTTGTCACTGGGACAGTACCCTTAAAAGGACACCTTTATACCTTCTTTATCCCAAAGAGTGCATATCTGTACCATAAGAGTATATATTTTTAGTTTAAGGAGACATATTACTACTCTAAGGTACTAATAGTCACCCTATACGGTAAAGAAGGTACAAATGTGTCCCTTTAAGACCCCAGTGACAAATTCTTGCACATTTTTCCTGACAGTGTATGGTCTGCATGATTTTTAGGAAATAAATCCAACAAATATTATATACTTACATATAATATATATTTCTGTAGCTGGTTGCTACAAATGGGCAAAACAGGTTCCAGTCAGCTGTATCATATTGCAAGCCGTAAATTGTATCCTGTAGTTAATGTATGGTCTAGGGGATCCTGTTATATGTTGCTTAGCTAACAGTTTCATCGTTCTTCTCTGGAACATCTTGAAATGCATGAGGCAGCAGAAGGCAGGGCATGTATTGATTATATTGCTGAGAATAGAGCATACAGGCACGGCGCCCAGAGCTTTGTCATATACAGGATGTATGTGGATAATGCAGCATTCCATTCAAAGTCAGATGTGGCTATTTCTGTTTGATATCTCCTACTTCCGACCACAAATGCATTCCATTACTCGACGCACGGAAGATGACACATAAAAACAAATTGCAATTCTAGCATTCTCTTTAGAAATGTCAACAAAGGCAACCAAATCTCCTGGAAAACAGACTGAATGGGATAAATGACAGAACGCAGAATGGCATTTGTTTTGCAGGTGCACAATTATCAGCCACAGAGCTTGTTTACAGTGTTTTACACATTTGCAATCGCAAACTGGTTTTTATATCAGCTGCATAAAACTGATTGTTTATTATTGTGTCTACGAATCTGTGGATGTTGCCATACTTGTTTCACATCACCCGTTTCAGATTGGAAGACTAACTTCCCAAGAATAAGTGCCATTTTGTTACACTTTTTCAAGTAGGACATTCCATATCTCAAAAGTACATATATATTAATGACAAAAATGTTAAAAATGCACTATAAGTAAATACATAATAAATAAATAAATAAGAAATATTTTTATTTTTATTTTAATAAAATCTCACTCCCCTGATCTCAAGAGGCGCATTAGCGACTGATGCTAGTGGCTGCAGTCATTAGCCTCCTTGTTAGTGTGCCCGCCTCCCATGCCAGAGACCCGAGTTCGAGGTATCCGGGTGTAAGGCTTACATTGGTGCCGTGATCCGGATGGGAGTTAGGTTTAGGGGGATGAGTATAACAGAGGCCAGCGGTAGAAGCTGCGCAAGTAAACCTCACTCCCCTGATCTCAAAAGATGCACTTGTGGCTGCAGTCTTTAGCCTCCTTGTTAGTGCACCCGCCTCCCACGCCGGAAACCCGCTTGGAATGGGTGCGAGTAAGACCCGGGTGTAGGGGTTGCATTGGTGCCATGACCCAGATGGGAGTGAGTTTTAAGGCCAGCGGTAGTTGTTGCGAAGGTAAACCTCACTTCCCTGATCTCAAGAGATGCACTAGTGACTGACGCTAGTGGCTGCAGTCTTTAGCCTCCTTGTTAGTGCGCCCGCCTCCCATGCCGGAGACCTGGGTTTGAGACCCGCTCGGGTGTAGGGGTTACATTCGTGCCGTGGCCCGGATGGGAGTGAGGTTTAAGGGGGTGAGTGTAACAGAGGCCAGCGGTAGGTGTTGCACAGGTAAACCTCACTACCCTGATCTCAAGTGCGCCCGCCTCCAATGCCAGAGACCAGTGTTCGAGACCTGCTCGGAGTGCAAGTAGGACCCGGGTGTAGGGGTTACATTAGTATTATTTGAACTTTTAACAGCTGACAAAATAAATAAATTACACATTTGACATTGATTGGAGCACAGCAATTTACCCGTGTCTGTGAAATCATGTTTTATAGTTCTTAAATGGGAAGTCTAATTTCAAATATTGCAGTTTTCCAAGTAGTAATTTGTAAAATCACTTGTTCAGCATTGATATCTTTGGTTAGCATGTCAGGGATTATGGTAAATCTAGAAGAAATATGCAGGGAAAGTAAAATTCAAAAATATGCATCCGTCCTGCTCTGGCTGGCACATATTGATACAGTCCATATGCCAGCTGTAAAATTAGCCTGTGTTGGCAAAACATGACTGTTGAGCCATACAATAATTAATTAACACAATAGTGTTGACTGTCAGCGCTCAGTTAAAGACAACAAGCTTGTTGCGTGTCCCTGAAAAAGAGTTGTCAGTGCAGCAAGTTTCCAGCAAGTTGCCCTAGAGAAGCTTAATTTCCTGTTTAGATGATAGAGATAAAGAGTGACTTTAGGTTTTTGTGAATGAGAGGAGGCCACATACAGTTAAACATATCAAGAAAGAACAAAATTATACAGAAACTTCTTATACGATATTGGTACATTAAAGGTGCATTGACTCAGAACATTTTGCATTTAAAAACATGAGATGCAGAGTAGTGGAATTAAATTGTTCAAAAAAAGAAACATTAAAGATCTATAGACAGATTTTTGTTTTGCACAAGATGCTGCAAACACGTCTGTATAGAAGTTTATACAGAAAACAATGAAATAAGGACTATTATGGACTATTTGTTATTACTGTGACATATGTAACAAGGACACTATAAATAAGGTTTTCTTTAAATGTAAGCATAGTTGAGAAAAGCCTGCTTCTGGACAAATAGTAAAAAATATTTTCCATCAGACTTAATAAATGAATAAATACTGTAACATTTGACTAGATGTACACTCGCAACTGTAAATAGGAAGTGTTTTCTCACCCCCATAATGCATATGTTTATCATTCTAATTAATTTGTGCTCCTAACTATATATATGATAGTAAAGTTGCATATTATTATTTGCATTCACTATTGCTCTTCCACTGCTGTCTATAACCTAACTTACACCTGTGAGATTTTTTTGTTTGGCCCACTATTGGAGGAACCAACTGGTTTAAATGATACATGAATGCAGCTGCCACAGAAACATGTTCCTCAAAAGCTTCCCCATAAAACATCCCACCTTACCTGCCACATTCCTAGTTCCCGTTAAAAGCTATGAAATCCCATCAGAGTTCCTGCTCCTGTCCGGTAACACATGTGATGTCCATCTTCAGGCTCTCTGAGTGCTTTCCCAACTACCCAAAGGACTGACAAAATGCTGCAATGGATTTTTGGCGAAAGGTCAATTGCAAGTCTTGAAAAAAGGCAGGTAGCAAATTGCCATTGACTCAAGAAGTTTGAAAACTGAGGACAAAGTGGACTGCAAAGAACAAATGTCTCTAGACATCATGATTGGGGAAATAACAAGCCAAGAAGATTAACTCAAAATATTTACTGCCTTAGGTTATACTGCTTTAAATGACTCCCCCCCCCCCCCACATCAATCTACATTCCATATACCATAATGACAAAGCCGAAAAATGTTTTTTAACATATTTGCAAATTTAGTACAAATAATAATAATAATAATAATAATAATAATAATAATAATAATAATAATAATAATAATAATAATAAAATGAATTCATTGCACAAGCATGTATACCCTTATCTAGGACAGCTAAAAAATAACTATATATTTATATTGCTTGTAGATGTTACTACACTTTGAGTGAAGTTAACTTGTGGCAAATTCAATTGAATGGGTATGGTTTGGAAAGGCACACGTCTTAATAAAAGGTCTAACAGCTGAAATGCATATCATAGCAAAAAAACAAGCCCAGAAAAAAAAAATGCCTTTAGAGCTCAGAAACAGAATTGCGTCAAGCCACACATCTGGGGAGGAGTTCAGAAAAAAATTATGCTGCATTGAAGTTTCACAGAAGCATGTAGTCTCTGTTACCCTTAATAGACAAAGTTTGAAACAACCAAGACTCTTCCTAGAGCTGGGCCTGAGCCTCCTGGCCAAAGTAAGCAATTGATGGAGAAGGGCTATGGTTAGTGTGGTGACCAAGAATCTGGTTGACCAAGAATCTAGTTGAGCTCCATGATCACATGTGGAGATAGGTTCTCTGGTCTGATGAACCTCAATTCCAGGCATCATGTTTGAATAAAACCAGGCACTGCTCATCACTTGCCTAGTAGCATTCCAGTAGAATGTGGTGGTAGAAGCGTCATGCTGTGGTACTGTTTTTCAGCGGCAGGGACTAAAGGACTCGTTAGAGTAGAAGGAAAGCTCAATGCACCAAAATATTGCCTTAATGAAAACTCAGTTTAGAGCATTCAGAACCTGGACAATGACCGTAAGCACACAGCAAGAGTAGCTTACAGACAACTCGTTGAATACCATTAAGTGGCCCATCCACAACCTGGGCTTGAACCCAATCAAATATTTCTGAAAAAATCCTGAAAATGTGCATCTGCCCCATCCAACCTGACAGAGCTTGAAGAGGTGAGAAGAATGGCAGTTCCCTTCCGGGAACTCGAGCCGCGTCATGGAACGCTATGGGGAACGCCATTGGCGGGCAGCACTCTGAATCATGTCTACAACCAATGAACGACGGGGGTGACGTCACAGGCGCAGTGACGTCATCGACCAGGAAGTATAAAGCACGTGCGTTTGAAGCCGGCGGCAGCTTTTGTCATTCAGCGAGAGCGCTCTATGTCTGTGTCTGTCTCGAAGCCATTCTGCTGTTTTTTCGTGCCCAGTTTGGTACACTTTTATTTGAGTAGTTATGGCTTCAAAGCAACCTTATAAAAAGAGTTTTGTGGCGGTGAAGCGCCCACATAGGCAGTGTGTCCCTCCCTGCCAACGCTACATTGTTGGTGGGGATACACACAGCCTATGTGTAGTTTGCTTGGGAGCGGGGCGCGCACAGTCAGCCCTCGAAAAGGCTGACTGTCCGCACTGTGAACGCCTTCCAGTGCGGGTGCTTCGCTCCCGGAAAGCCCTCTTCGAGGAGGGGGCTTTCACCAGCGTTCCCCGCGGGTCTGGCCCCGCTTCCGCCGAGGCGGAGTGGCAGCTGCACTCGTGGGGTTCGCAGCTCGATCTGCTGGAGGGTATGGAGACGGGTGACCCCCTATCTCCGCCCTCACTCAGCGGGTCGAGCGATCTCCTCCTGGACGTGGAAGCCCGCACTGCGGTTACTTCCCCCCGGGAGGGGATCCCAGAGCTTTCCGTTTTCCCAGAGAAGCCGTACTCTTTCCGCCTCTTTAACCCCTCTGAAAACTACGGAAACGTGGGGGGTGCGGAGGAGTACGGGTACAGGACGATGCCACGGGTCGAACAGACGCTCGCGGGCTATCTGTCACCCGGCTCGGCGTCGTCCTTGAAGGCTCCGCCCTTGCCCACTAAGCCATTAAAAGTTACATCCAGCTTAATGGGCAAGGCGTACACGGCAGCAGGTCAGGCTGGTACATGCCTACACACTATGGCAATCCTCCAAGCGTACCAAGCCGACCTGCTAAAGGAGTTTAACGAAGGCGAGGAAGTCAACATCACAGAGATGCGTAGGACCGCAGATCTCGCTCTCTGCGCCACCAAGGAGACCGCCCGCGCTATGGGGCGGTCTATGGCAGCCCTGGTGGCCGCGGAGAGGCATCTCTGGCTGACCCTGTCTGAAGTTAAAGAGAAGGACAGGGTGACGCTCCTGGACGCCCCCCTGGAACCATCTGGCCTCTTTGGTGCTTCGGTCGACACCGTTGTCGCCAGGCACCAGGAGGCCCGCAAACAGGCGGCGGCGTTCAGGACATTTCTTCCTCGCCGAGTTTACTCCTCTGAGGCTGCTAGACGGGAGCAGCCTCAGCCGTGTACCAGCTCCTCGCACCGTGAGGCACAAAAGCAGAGCGTTGCCCCCTGTGCTCCTCCGGCTAGGCCTAGAGGGCGGGGTCAGCAACGCTCTAAGCCGGGGGCCTCTAAGAAGAGGCCCGACCTGAGGGTCGTCCTCCAATCTAAGAGGTCCTCAGCTAAACGGCCCTGATGGTTGTGGCTCAGGGTCGTTGAGGGCAGCCCCTCTCGAGGGGGTTTGCACCGTACCCAAGGGTGTGGGTTTCAAACCCCCTCGGGGCCCTCAGGAGATTTGTCAGCTAACCCTGCCAGTGTTACAGGGCGCGGCGATCTCCCGCGAACGTCATTCTCTAGCTGTTCCGCCCGGAAACATAGCGGCCCTGGAGAGTTCGCGACCCCCGCGGGGGTCTTCAGAGGAGCTAGTTCAGGAGCTTCCTGCCAGCTCGCTGTTACAGGTCTCCGAATTAGTTCCTCAAATAAATCCAGACACCAGTCTCGAGAGGCTGGTTCCCTTAGTAAACTTTCTGGCAGCGTGGAAACTACTGCCAAATGTTTCTATGTGGGTCCTGCGTACTGTAGAGAAAGGTTACGCTATTCAGTACTTCATTGTTCCGAAGAAGGATGGGGGGCTTCGGCCCATCTTAGATCTCAGGCTTCTAAACCGCTTAGTCAGAAAACTGAAGTTCAGAATGCTCACAGTCAAGCAGGTCGTGTCACAAATCAGGTCCGAGGACTGGTTTTTCACGATAGATCTAAAAGACGCGTATTTCCACGTCTCCATCCTTCTTCAACACAGGAAGTTTCTCAGGTTCGCTTTCAGGGGCAAAGCTTACCAATACAGAGTACTTCCTTTTGGCCTAGCTCTCTCACCCCGAACTTTCACGAAGTGTGTGGATGCTGCGCTGGCTCCACTGCGACTCCAGGGCATCCGCATACTCAACTACATAGACGACTGGCTTATCCTAGCCAGTTCAGAGCAGTTAGCGGTTCAGCATCGAGGTGTTGTTCTCGCTCACATGCAAAAGTTGGGGTTGAGACTCAACGCCAAGAAGAGTGTGCTCTCTCCATTACAGAGGACCACTTATCTGGGCGTGGTGTGGGATTCATCCACGATGCAGGCACAATTGTCACCTGCTCAGATCGATTCCATACTTACTGCAGTAAACGCAGTCAAGCTAGGCCAGTCACTCACTGTCAAACAGTTCCAAGTACTGTTAGGTCTTATGGCAGCCGCTTCCAACGTAATACCTTTTGGACTGCTGCACATGAGGCCACTGCAGTGGTGGCTCAAAACCAGGGGGTTCTCCCCGAGGGGAAACCCATTCCACAAGATCAAGGTCACGCGGCGCTGCCTACGTGCCTTGGCCATGTGGAAGAAACCCTGGTTTCTCTCTCAGGGTCCAGTTCTGGGGGCACCTTGCCGCCGCGTCACGCTAGCGACAGATGCGTCCCTTACCGGATGGGGAGTGGTCATGAGTGGCCGCTCAGCCCAAGGCCTGTGGAGCACTCACCACCTCTCATGGCACATAAATCGCCTAGAGATGTTGGCTGTGTTCCAGGCCCTGAGGAGTTTCCTTCCAGACCTAAGTAACCATCACGTGCTGGTCCGTACAGACAGCACCGCGGTAGTTTATTATATAAACCATCAAGGAGGTGTCCGCTCACGCCCCTTATTCAAGCTGGCGTACCGGATCCTCTTTTGGTCTCAAGGAAAACTCCTCTCCCTGAGAGCAGTCCATATTCCTGGACATCTGAATGTGGGAGCAGACGTCCTGTCAAGGCAGGGGCCGAGGCCCGGGGAATGGATGCTTCACCCAGAGGTGGTGAAGCAGATCTGGAGAGTGTTTGGAGTGGACCTTTTCGCGACTCGAGAGACATCGCAATGTCCCCTCTGGTACTCTCTAGTTCCTCCAGCTCCACTGGGGCTGGATGCCATGGTACAGACGTGGCCGAGGCTTCGTCTGTACGCTTTTCCCCCGATCGCTCTGCTCCCGGGAGTTCTGGAAAGGGTCCGCCGGTTTCAAGTACGGCTGTTACTAGTAGCCCCGTACTGGCCGGCCCGAGTTTGGTTTTCGGACCTAATATCTCTCCTCGACGGCTCTCCGTGGGAGATTCCCGTCAGGAGGGACCTCCTATCTCAGGCTGGGGGCACAGTTTGCCACCCCCACCCAGAGAAGTGGAGGCTATGGGTGTGGCCCCTGAGGGGGCACAACTCATAGGAGCGGGTCTCTCAACCGAGGTTGTTGAGACCCTTCTCCAATCCAGAGCTCCCTCTACGAGGAAACTGTATGGCCTTAAGTGGAACTTGTTTGTGAGATGGTGCCACGAGCACCACTTAGACCCAGTTAACTGCCCGGTTGGTACAGTCCTGGAGTTTCTACAATCTCGCCTTTCCGCAGGGCTAGCTCACTCCACCCTGAAGGTTTACGTGGCGGCTATAAGTGCCTACCACGCCCCTCAAGGTGGTCTCTCAGTGGGCCGAGATCCCTTGGTTATTCGTTTCCTCCGCGGTGCACTCAGGTTGAGGCCTCGAGTGAAACCGAGGGTTCCTACATGGGACCTAGCTGTGGTGCTAGAAGCTCTATGTAAGCCTCCATTTGAGCCAATAGAGGAGATTACGGATCGCATGCTTACCATTAAGACAGCGCTTCTGTTAGCTCTCACCTCTCTCAAGAGAGTTGGGGACCTGCAGGCCCTTTCGGTGGCCCCTTCTCATTTAGAGTTTGCTCCAGGGATGGCCAAGGCCTTTCTTTACCCTAGAGTCGGGTACGTCCCGAAGGTCCCCTCCCTAGTGCCACAGCCCGTAACGCTACAAGTGTTTTATCCTCCTCCATTCGTGGAGCCAAGTCACAGGAAGTTCAACTGCATGTGCCCAGTCAGAGCCTTAGACGCCTACGTCCACAGAGCTGCCACGTGGCGTAGAACAGAACAACTGTTCGTCTGTTACGGCCCCCCAAAGAGGGGGGGCCTGGCTGCAAAGCCTACTATTAGTAGATGGATTATTGATCCTATTATTATTGGTACTACGAACTCGACCTCAGAGCCGCTCCAGGCTCCGCTGTCCTCTCAACTTAGCGAGACTAGGTCCAGAGAGTCAGCCACCTCCCTAGCCAGGAGGAGACTTCTCAAGGCGCATTCTTTCTGCGGAAAGAAGAGAAGTAACTTTCGCCACTAAGAGATCTGCATCTTCAACCTTTTTGTCCGTGGAAAACTAGACAAAAGCTCTTACTCTCGCGTTCTGTTACCAGACCGAGCTCTTTCAGTCCCTCTTGTTCTGGCAGAACCCCAGACAAAGGTCTAAGACTCCTCGTGAGCCCGAGGGCCGAGGGGTGCCTCTTG
>NC_133376.1:8092556-8197248 GCF_049309525.1 Garra rufa
GTTGCCACAAACGTCATCTTTATTAACAAACTGCATATTGAAGTCTAAACAAGTACATTCTCACCTAAAATACTCATAAAACTACATTCCATGACAGTAATATTTATAAAATTATAGTGGATTTGGACATCCACCATGATACTCGCTGTGAGAAATACTGCAAGAGAAGTAATGCAAATGTTGAAAAAGGCTCTTAGTCAATCAGATTTGAGAACCAGAAAGAACTGCTGTATATTTGTGGGTTATTGATTATGAATCTAATCATTTAAATATCATCTTACTAAGATACATTATTAGGAGCTGTACAGTGACAACTGATATATATATATATATATATATATATATATATATATATATATATATATATATTAGGGCCGGGACTCGATTAAAAAATTTAATCTAATTAATTAGAGGCTTTGTAATTAATTAATCGAAATTAATCGCATTTTAATCGCATGTAAATATTTGACCTGAGAACAGTGAGAATTAAGATTTTTACATGGATTTTTAGTATACCATTGAATAATGACTGAATACATAAGCTTAAGCAACAAAATATTGTTTATTTTTGTTCAACCAAGTCCAACAGACCAGTGCAATATTGCCATTAAGTGTAGCAAGCATAGGGTAGCAAGAGGCACGTTCTTTGACGAGTCTTTCATTCCGAGAACTCTGCTCTTGTGTTTGCTTAATTATGCATTTAAACGTTAATGACCAAACCTATCATTATAAATGTTGCTGCACATGGAATATAACGCGGATAACATTTAAAAAAATAGTTTTTATCAGGTTACACACTGATTATTTATCACTCAAACCCCTTTCTCTACCTGTCCGTTGGTCGCGTATATCCTCCATGTTTGTAGTTTTTTAACACTTTTTATGCGTGTTTGTAGTTCTAATCGAATCCTCGTTCACGGCGCAGTGTGTTGCGGGCAATATTAGCAGTTAAGAGTGTGCATTGATCGTTAAGTAGTAGACCATCCGGGAATCTTTGGAATACTTTTTAAACATACTACGATTTGGGACATTCAATACTATTTAGGACGGACGCAGCTTCTTTGGTATAAGTTCTTTGGCTTGTCTGAACGCTAGTTTATGCTCCAGTATAATCGGTCCGCCGAATCTCACCCAGTGAGAAACGTTCCGCGGTGCAAAACTTAGTGCGATTAAAATGCGTTAAAAAATTTAACGCGTTATTTTTGTGTAATTAATTAATCTAAATTAACGCGTTAAAGTCCCGGCCCTAATATATATATATATTATATATATATATATATATATATATATATATATATATATATATATATATATATATATAAATATGCATTTTATATTAGTTTGCTATGCTGTTATAAAACTGTCATTGATTTACATTACAAGCTATCAAAATTTCATCTTACTTTTTGTCCATATAAAAAGCAGCGTCTGCATCAAATTGCATATTTTTACTCAATTTGGGCCTCTGAATATATTTTTTCCCATCAAATTCTGCTATATCATCCAATATGTGCCTTAGAAGCTTGATGTATCAAATTTGTTTCAATAGATTCAATAAACTGTTCCTTTCAAAACACTGAGTTTTCTGACTATAATAACATCAGGCTTTACAGGTTATTGCTCTGACTACAGCCAGGGTTCGTACAGATACTGTAAAATTAAATTCCAGGACTTTCAAGAACTTTTCAAGCACTACTTTTTTGATTTTCAAGGACTTCAATCAGAGATCTCACTTATCAATGTCTTCTATTTGAAATTCTAAAAAAAGGGAAATTGATAAACATGTACTAATAAAATGGTATGTAAGTATGCTGTACTTTTACTATAGTAAAACCACAATTCATTTCCTTCCTTCATTTTGTTATTATAACTGTACTGCCTTAAAAAAATGAATAGCTCTTTTAATTCAATATGTTTTTTGCTAGTGAATTGCTTGAAATTAATGATCGAGGTAATCAAATAATCAATAATTTGATTCTGCAAAATGATTCACGAACCTGTTCTGATCTAAATCAAATGATTTGTGATACATGCTCTAAAGGCCCAATCTGAAACAAATGATTTTGCGATACGTAATCCGATTGGAACGCTTCGAAAACAGTGAATCATTTTGCGACAAAATTGTTTAACTGATTCAGCGTTTCGAAAGCTCAATTTCACCCATCATTATGTGTTTTAAAATCGTTACAAGTTGATATTGAAATTTTAAATGAATGGCTCTTTTAATTCAATCTGGTTTTTGCTAGTGAATTTCTTGAAATGAATGATCAAAGTCACAAGTTTGAATCATTCGGAGCACTTCTATCGTAAATGACTCAATTGATTTGGTTCATCCATTCCACGTTTCACATCTTCAGCCGTGATCACACGACAATGTCAGTCTTACTACTTACTTAGTTTGATTGTTTTCTGACAAAAACTGAAATATACAAAAAGATTTTTTGAATTGTGTGAAAAGATATGTGCTTACTGACAAAATTAGACACACTGTCTTTCAATAATTCAAGCACTTTTCAAATACCTCTTCAGTAAGTTTGCTATTTTCAAGGGTTTTCCAAGCCTTAAATTACATAGTCAAATTCAAGTACTTTTAGCACCTTGTATGAACCCTGTACAGCTTTAAAATAACGTTTATATAATGTTATAAAAACACCTCGCCCAGCCTATTCAGCCCAAATACAATGGAGCACATTTATGAACATGTTTGATGAAACTTTTCCTGTTTCCTGCATGTTCCAGATGGCGTTTTGTGTGTGGATTTGAAACCTGCAGCCTGTCGGTTTGAACCGGGCCGTTGAGACAAAAGACTGCCCGCACACTCACCGTCCAAAATGAATACCGACAATCTGATTCGGCTTAATCTCCGAAGCCCAAACCCACACGCTCCGTCAGCAGCTCCGGAGGTGTCAGTCTTTGCAACGTCTTCTAATCCTCGCTTTTGTGCGCCAGCGGTTAGCTCGCTGGTAGATGCCGCTGCAAGGATGCCGTTGAATGCGTATCTTTCTCTTTATGGTCCTTTGTGAAGGAAGGAGGGCCTCATCGCGGGATGGAATTTCAGCTCTTGGCTCGTCATCTCTGAAGTGGCCAGAGATTATCTGTTTGTTTGGGTATCGATCCGACACTCGAGCCTGCTCGTTGGAACCGTATACACATTCGGATGGGACTTTCACCGGGGTTAAATTCGGACCTCGGAGGCCCCGCGGCTTAACCGTGAGCGACGGCGTTTATAACTTAATGACAAGTGTTTTAGAGTCTGTACGGGATGACTAATTCAACTCGATGGTCAATTTTACCACACAGAAGTGCCCTCTTCACTTCTCGTCTTCATGTGGGCTGTTCTTCCTGTCCAATTCATTAGCTACTCCGGGTGCTTGTAAAACTGTGGCCCATGATGCACTGGTGCAGAGCTTCTATTGATGGTGACAGTCCATTAAATTCCCTATCAAGAGTCGGTTCGATGCCCAGAAGTCCTCGGTTAAACATAGTATATCAGGCTAGAACAACCAGGCTCTGTTTACCTATAAACCAAACAGTGCTTTGTTGGGGTGCAGGTCTATAATGTGCATTGACTACAGCAATTTTACAAATACCACTTGTATTGCAAAAATAGCTTCTTAATATGTTTTTGATTAGGCTTTTTTGACTTTTTGATTTTGCAGTTTAAATAACTAAAATGTCCTTGTAACAAGATGCGCAATATGTTAAGATTGGTTTTTAGAGAATGTTTCTTCAATATGAGTTTATTTTGTCTTATGGCACAGATTTTTGCACTTGTTTTACATATAAACAAGTTATAAACAAGTGGAAAAAGACCTGGCAGTGCAATAAAACACAATACACTTGTGTTCAAGTTGCAGTCTGAAAGCAGGTATAACGCTTCGTTTTAAAGATATGTTGCTTGTCAAAAATGTTATTGTAGTATTATTTAGTTACTATTATGTTGTATTTATTAATATTTTGAATAGCTATTATGTTTATTCTTTCAGGTTTTATATTATTTTAATTTAAAGTAATTTTTTAATAGTTAGTTTAGATTTTAGCATACAAGGCAACATTCATATAATTTTAAAAGTTTAATAAAATAAAATATGTTATTGTATTATATATTTTTCAGCTATTTCAGTTAACAAAAATGGTTTTGTTTATCTGTAAATTTTATTTAAAACTAAAACCTTAAAAAATAATTAATTTACTTAAACATCAACTGAAATAAATGAAATATATGAATATGTTTAACTTATTTCAGCTGGTTAACAGTGTAAAATTTCTTTTGAAAAAGCACTAAAACAGTTGCACTAAAAAAACTAAAACCATAAAAATAATAAATTTACTTGAAATAAACATAAAAGAAATATTTATATAATATTTCTATATAAGAAATATAAGAAACATATTTATTATTGTTTATTATTGTTCACAAAAAATCCATAACCATAATAACTAATTTACTTATAATACATATCAACAAAAATAATATATATATATATAGTATAATTTTTATTTATTTTTTATTAACCTACCTAGTTAAGTTATTTAACTAGGTAGAGTATTGTATAATTTCTTAATTGTTTGTAACTTGAAGTACTAAAATAATGAATATGAAATATAAAAATATATATATTTCAAATAGTAACAAAAACCTAAATAAATAATTTTTTTTAGATATTTAAGGAAAAAAGACAAAAACACAACTAAACTATTGAAACTTTTCACTTACAATGAAAATTTAGAAAAACAGTAACTGTATCTCAATTATACTAAAATTGATAACAATGCTTCTCAAATAAATTAATCTTTTTTAAGAATATTTTCATATTTTAACTGTAAAGTTAGACAAAAATGCTCATTAAGAGTGTCATTTTCTTTTAAAGTTTTCACCATACCCAAAGTACATTTAAGTGTTACTTTTCTCTTTATTTCACTCCAAAATGCAAATTCTGTAATTCAATATTTACTTGCTTTATGCCATTACATTTTTAATACAATTAACAGAAATAGTTTTAATAGTTTTATCTTTTGTTTTAGCTAACAACACAGTTTATTATTGTTAACTGAAATTAAAACTAAAACATAAAAAAATCATACATTTACATTAAACATCAACTGAAAATAAACTAAACAAGTTAAAAATTGTAACATATTTTAACTCGTTGCCAAGGTATAATGAATAATTTTTTTTGTAACTTGAAGCACTAAAATAACTAAAACTGAAATCAAAAATTAAAATAATTTAGACAAAAAAAATGAATAAAAATGACAAAACACAGCTAAACTAGTAAAACATTAAAAATGAAGTTGAATTGAAAATGGAAAAAAAGGAAATTAATCCAAAATATTATCAAACTCTATAACAGTATCTCAATTATATTAAAATAACAGATAACAACACTGCTTCTCAAATAAATATTTTTTAAAGAATATTTAGATTCTTTAACTAGCAAACAAGACAAAAGTAGCTCATCAAGAGTGTTTTTTTTTTTAAAGTTTTCACCAAATCTTCCTTACGTTTTACGTTACTTAACTCTTTATTTAAATTAAAGGGATAGTTCACTCCAAAATGCAAATTCTGTCATTATTTACTTGCCCTTATCTCATTAAAATGTACAGTCGTGGCCAAAAGTTTTGAGAATGACACAAATATTAGTTTTCACAAAGTTTGCTGCTAAACTGCTTTTAGATCTTTGTTTCAGTTGTTTCTGTGATGTACTGAAATATAATTACAAGCACTTCATACGTTTCAAAGGCTTTTATCGACAATTACATGACATTTATGCAAAGAGTCAGTATTTGCAGTGTTGGCCCTTCTTTTTCAGGACCTCTGCAATTGGACTGGGCATGCTCTCAATCAACTTCTGCGCCAAATCCTGACTCATAGCAACCCATTCTTTCATAATCGCTTCTTGGAGTTTGTCAGAATTAGTGGGTTTTTGTTTGTCCACCCGCCTCTTGAGGATTGACCACAAGTTTTCAATGGGATTAAGATCTGGGGAGTTTCCAGGCCACGGACCCAAAATTTCAACGTTTTGGTCCCCGAGCCACTTAGTTATCACTTTTGCCTTATGGCACGGTGCTCCATCGTGCTGGAAAATGCATTGTTCTTCACCAAACTGTTGTTGGATTGTTGGAAGAAGTTGCTGTTGGAGGGTGTTTTGGTACCATTCTTTATTCATGGCTGTGTTTTTGGGCAAAATTGTGAGTGAGCCCACTCCCTTGGATGAGAAGCAACCCCACACATGAATGGTCTCAGGATGCTTTACTGTTGGCATGACACAGGACTGATGGTAGCGCTCACCTTTTCTTCTCCGGACAAGCCTTTTTCCAGATGCCCCAAACAATCGGAAAGAGAATTCATCGGAAAATATGACTTTGCCCCAGTCCTCAGCAGTCCATTTGCCATACTTTTTGCAGAAGATCAATCTGTCCCTGATGTTTTTTTTTTTGGAGAGAAGTGGCTTCTTTGCTGCCCTTCTTGACACCAGGCCATCTTCCAAAAGTCTTGGCCTCACTGTGCTGCAGATGCGCTCACACCTGCCTGCTGCCATTCCTGAGCAAGCTCTGCACTGGTGGCACTCCGATCCCGCAGCTGAATCCTCTTTAGGAGACGATCCTGGCGCTTGCTGGACTTTCTTGGACGCCCTGAAACCTTCTTAACAAGAATTGAACCTCTTTCCTTGAAGTTCTTGATGATCCTATAAATTGTTGATTTAGGTGCAATCTTAGTAGCCACAATATCCTTGCCTGTGAAGCCATTTTTATGCAACGCAATGATGGTTGCATGCGTTTCTTTGCAGGTCACCATGGTTAACAATGGAAGAACAATGATTTCAAGCATCACCCTCCTTTTAACATGTCAAGTCTGCTATTCTAACCCAATCAGCCTGACATAATGATCTCCAGCCTTGTGCTCGTCAACATTCTCACCTGAGTTAACAAGACGATTACTGAAATGATCTCAGCAGGTCCTTTAATGACAGCAGTGAAATGCAGTGGAAAGTTTTTTCCAGGATGAAGTTAATTTTCATGGCAAAGAAGGACTATGCAATTCATCTGATCACTCTTCATAACATTCTGGAGTATATGCAAATTGCTATTATAAAAACTCTGCATTGCTTTTGCCATGCACATTTTTTTCGTGACTAGCTCCAAAAAGGCAAACATAAATAAATAAATACAAATACAAATAAATGAAAAAAAATAAAAACACTTTAAAAGTGGTTGATAGGACATGTTCCAATTCTTCTATACTCATGAAACGGCTTTTATTACTTGTATTAGAAATAATGCATGTCTTTTCTCTTAAAGGTAAAGCAGAGACAGGAATCTCTTTGTGCAGTCGACATCAGACCATGTGAGTGTTCTCATCTTATGCAAACAGTCATTACTTTTGCATTGCCATTTAGTGACGCTTCAGTATTTCCTCTTTCGGCTCAGACTGCATGTCCCGTTGCAATGCTACGGCGAAGATCCTTGACCAGATTCAAAAACACAAAACCCTTTTTGCATCAAGCAGCAACAGTGGGAGATTAAATTGCGTTGTGGCAGTGGCGGCACGCTCAGTCCATGGCTTCATCCATTATCTATCATCTGCTTGAGGCTTAAGAAAGGTTGACATGCCACAGCCAGACATGATAATGAAAGAGATATGGGATCGGTGCTGACGAGGGGTCACTGAATGGGCTTCATATTGATTTCACAACCAGATCCTGCCTTTTCATGCAACATCTATCGCTGTCCTGATAAAGTTGATGTAGCACTTAGACCAAATGTCCAGTGCAAACAAATAAAACTCGGAAAACAAGATGGATCAGATCATAATACTGATGCGCAATTGGACGCTTCAACCCCACTGACGTTCATATAATAGGCATGTCCAAGACATTATTCCAAAACAAATCATGGCTTGACCAGACACCGCTCTCAGATTACTAAGCCCTTCATACAATCAAAGTAGTTGATATGTGAGCCGCTACAATACTCGACCTAGTTTCCAATGGCTGTATGAATATGTGCACAGATTTTCCTCCATGCATTGTTGCGTCTAATTGCGTCAATTAAAGGCTCTGGCTGATCTGAAAGGTCTGTGAGCTGTTTAAAGAACTGCTATCTTTTTATGCGTGTTTAAAGAAGAGCCCTCCATAAATATCCAGAGCTTTTGTTAAACAGTTGTCAGAAACGATCAAGTAATTGGCCCTGAAGCTTCCTTACCGACTGATGTCATGGAGCTGAATTAGCTTTATCGTCTGTGGGGCCTTTAGAGTGGTTCATCTCACAGATAGAAGTGGCTGTTTTTATCTGTTGCAGACTAAGAGCCTAAAAAAACTGGCTTTCTCAAACATTTTTTTTTTTTTTTTTTGTAGATTTCAGAATGTTTATTTTCCAGTTAATGACTTTTGAATGTGGGTAGATGCTTGCTTGGTATGGCAAAGCCTTGTTTAGCTTGTTTTCATTCACTTTCTCACTCAGCATTTTGCATCATTGATAGGTTGCATTTTTCACAGAGCAACAGTTTTGTTTTAAAGTTTTAAATGAAGAAATATGAATGTTTTGAAACTGCTGTGGTGCATTTCTTGTTTGTAATTTTTTATAGACGGTGTCATTGATGATATTACTGCAGTTGTTTGTTTGGAAGTGCTTATCGTAATATGATTGTATTTATGCATAAATGATTTCTGATTTATATTTCACATCTTCAGAAAAGGCCAGAAGATGATTTGCACAATTGATTCGAACAATGTGGATGAGTCAGGCTTTTAAGACCATTAGTTAAAGATAATTGATAATGATTCACTCAGTCAGAGTTTGTAGAGTTCCAAACTCCAGAAGAGTTTTATGTCGGTTGATGATCTATCTATCTATCTATCTATCTATCTATCTATCTATCTATCTATCTATCTATCTATCTATCTATCTATCTATCTATCTATCTATCTATCTATCTATCTATCTATCTATCTATCTATCTATCTAATCTATCTATCTATCTATCTATCTATCGTTCTATCTATCGTTCTATCTATCGTTCTATCGTTCTATCGTTCTATCATTTATTCGTTCTATTGTTCTGTCGTCTATCTGTCTGTCCGTCCATCGTTCTATCAATCATTGTTCTTTCTATCCATTTATCTGTCTGTCTATCTGTCCATCCATCCTTCTATCAATCATTGTTCTTTCTATCCATCTATCCATTTATCTGTCTATCTATCGTTCTATCGATCGTTCCATCGTTCTATCTATTGTTCTATTGCTTTGTCATCTATCTGTATGTCCGTTCCTCCATCCATCTCTGATCCTATCTATCTATCTATCTATCTATCTATCTATCTATCTATCTATCTATCTATCTATCTATCTATCTATCTATCTATCTATCTATCTATCTATCTATCTATCTATCTATCTATCTATCTATCTATCTATCTATCTATCTATCTATCGTTCTATCGTTCTATCTATCTATCTATCTATCTATCTATCTATCTATCGTTCTATCGTTCTATTGTTCTATCTATCGTTCTATCTATCTATCTATCTATCTATCGTTCTATCGTTCTATCTATCTTTGTATCGTTCTATCGTTCTGTCTATCGTTCTATCTATCCTATCCTTCTATCGTTCGTTCTATCCTTCTATCTATCCTTCTATCCTTCTACCATTCTATTTCTCATTATATCTATTGCAAAATAGCAGGACTTCACAGTAGACTATCAACCAGCAGTCCATGCGGCAAACCATAGAATCCGAGGAGGATGGTAAGGGTCCGTGGTTGACGTTTGGGACCAGGTAGGATATCCTTGGACATCTACCTCTGTATATGTTCACTTTTCACATCATATGTCAGATGTACCCGATCCTAAACTTATTAGAACCGTTCCTAATCACTTTACATCCTACTTTCTGTCTAAGTGTGCTTGTCATAGCCAAAATAAGCTGTGATATGGACCAGACCTCAGGCTTATATGATACTGCGCTCTCCAACTCTACCAGTGTCCGCTGTTGCCGCATTGACGTTTTGCTGTAGTGAATAAAAATGACGGAGGAGAAATATAGAGAGGATAAACGAGAGTGGCCATTAAAAGAAGGCAATCTATGGGGGTAATAGGAATCATTATAGAGTCATCATGAATAAATAATGTGTCCTGTTTCTTTCCTTTATATTCAGCTATCTCTCTCTCTCCCTCTCTATCTCTCAGTCAATACCCGACTCAGCAGGGTTTCCTCTCGCTAGCTTTCGGCCCATCCTGGAAAGGGGGGCGAGGGTGGCGTAATTGAAATCTAATCAAGTTGATGAGTCAAGAGAGGAGAACTTGCATGAGGGAAACACTCCTTCGCGTGAGAAAGAGATGGGGTTGATGGGAAAGCGGAATGATTTTTCACTGGAGTCAGTATGGAGGAGTGTGAGTGTGTGTGTGTGTGTATTTTAACCTGCTAATGTACATCATTATAAAAACATCTGAATCACTGGAGAAGAAATAACCCTTGTTCTCTTAGAAAGATCTGAACCATGGCAACTAGAACTAACATCTTTAGCAACGTAGTCTGTATACTAAGAATAACTGCAAAGGACCATAATGTCTTGATTTCTACATTCTCTAAAGATAATGTGCGCATTTAGGCAAAGGAATTGAGCTAAAGTTTACAGACGTTTACTTTCCTAAGTTTTGTTTTAATTCTCGTTGGTTGTTGTTGTTTTTTTTCCCCAAATGATCTCTTTGCACTCAAAGCACTTTCCATTGCTTTGCCATTAACAACGGAAATATTGCTGTCAAATGTTATTAGGCTGGGAGCTTATCTGCACAACAATCCGTAAAATATCCCAACATCCCAGAATGTACATCATGTCTCATGCTAGCTTATTACGCTTTGTTTATATTATGAGGTATTGTATGACGTTCATATTATGAGGTATCTGCCAGCATACAAGTTATTTATACCTGTTTTGATCAGATCCTCTGATCATACAGAAAATATACAGCTGCATACACTACCATTAAAAAGTATGGAATAATTACAGTTTTTTTAATAGTTTCTTATGCTCACCAAGGCTAAAGTAAAAATGTAATATTGTGAAATTTCCTTACAATTGAAAATAACTGTTTTCTATTTTAATATATTTTAAAGTGTAATTCATTCCTGTGACACAAAGTTGAATTTTCAGCATCATTATGCCAATCTTCAGTGTCACATGATCCTTCCGAAATCATTCTTAACAATAAAAAATCTTAATTATTCCAAACTTTTGACTGGTAGTGTACATGAAAGAATATCTCAAATTATGTTTCTTGTTTAATATTTGACATTATTATCACTTTTGCATTGCAGATGATAAATCCTCAGATTTAAATTTGAAGGTAGAACCTGAAGACCAGATAATCATAAGAGATTTGGGGATTTTGACGTGGACCAGTAAGTAACCATCTAGCAACCACATTGCAATTTGCTAAAAAACACTTAGAACACCTTTGCTACCACATGGCAACCACAAAGAACATTTTAGCATTGTGGTGTTTTTGATGGCTTGCATATTTAAACACCAAATACCATTTTCCTCTCACAGAAAATATAGTTAAAGGTACAGTATGCAATGTTGACGGCTAGTAGTTGAAATAGGTACTGCAGTCCAAATTTAAAATACTGATATTCACACCCCCTTCTCATCAGATGCGACGCTCGCATGGGTTGCCAGGTTGAGGACATGCAAGAGGAAGAATCACAATTGACAATGGAAGGCAACGAGCCTTACACTGTAAGTTTATGAGTTCATTTATCTGCATTTTAATATGCCTCTGGTCATAAAGCTTTTTAGATGGATACTGAGGCTTTTTAGGTCGGATAGAATCTGCGATCTCTGACCCAGTTGAATAACTGGCTGTAGAGTTGTTTAATACAGTGCCCTCCACTAATATTGGCACCCCTGGTAAATATGAGCAAAGGTGGATGTGAAAATAAATCTGCGTAATTTATCCTTTTGATCTTTCATTCAAAAAATTCACAAAATTCTAACCTGTCATTGAAGTAAAACAATAAACCGTGGGGGTGAAATCTTATTATGAAATAAATTTTCTCTAGTTCACGCTGGCCACTATTATTGGCACCCAATTATTGCAACGTCCTTTTCCCAAGATAACAGCCCTAAGTTTTCTCCAACAATGTCTAATGAGTTTGGAGAACACCTGACCAAAGATCAGAGACCATTCCTTTATACAGAATCTCTCTAGATTCTCCAGAATCTCTCCCTTCCCAGCTTCATGTTTGTGCTTCTTCTCTTCAGTTTCTATACAGGGTTCAGGTCAGGGAACTGGGACTGCCATGGCTATAGATAAACGATGCAGATTTATTTTCAGTCACATTTGCTTATATTTACCAAGGGTGCCAATATTAGTGGAGGGCACTGTATGTATGTTTTTGAGATGATATCAATGTAAAAAAAAATTAATTTAAACAATCACATTAAAAAATTATGTAAAAAATTGTGAAAAAAAAAATGTAAAAAAAGGATTAATACAGTTGAAGTCAAAAGTTTACTTACACCTTGCAGAATCTGCAAAATGTTAATTATTTTACCAAAATAAGAGGGATCATACAAAATGCATATTATTTTTTTTTAGTACTGATCTGAATAAGATATTTCACACAAAAGACGCTTACATATTTTTTTAGTGATAGTTGTTCATGAGTTCCTTGTTTGTCCTGAACAGCCTGATGTCCTTCAGAAAAATCCTTCAGGTCCCACAAATTTGTATTTTAACCCTTTCCAATGATGACTATGATTTTGAGATCCATCTTTTCACACTGAGGACAACTGAGAGACTCATATGCAACTATTACAGAAGTTTCAAACATTTACTGATGCTCCAAAAGGAAAAACAATGCATTAAGAGCCAGGGGTGTAAACTTTTGAACGGAATGGAGATGTGTACATTTTGCTTATTTTGCCTAAATATATATATTCTTTCATTTAGTACTGCCCTTCAGAAGCTACAGAAGATACTTACATGTTTCTCAGAAAACAAAATAAGTGAAATTTGCCCTGATCTTCAAATTCCAAAAGTTTTCACCCCCAGCTCTTAATGCATGGTTTTTCCTTCTGGAGCATCAGTGAGCATTTGAACCTTCTGTAGTAGTTGCATATGAGTCCCTCAGTTGTCCTCAGTGTGAAAAAATGGGTCTCAAAACCATACAGTCATTGCTGGAAAGGGTTCAAATACACAAAAATGCTGAAAAACCAAAGAATTTGTGGAACCAGAAGGATTAATTGGAAGAACAATTTCCTTGACAAATTCCTTGTGTGTGTGAACACACTTGGCAAAAAAAGCTGATTCTGATTCAGTTTAACTGTTCAGGACAAACTAGAGACTCATGAACAACTATTGCTAAACCTAAAAAAATAAACACACTGTGGATCATTCAGGTAACAACACAGTATTAAGAATCAAGTGTATGTAAACTTTTGAACAGAGTCATTTTTATAAATGTATCTATTATTTTCTCTTGTGGACTATATGTAAACATATCTAATTAAGGTCAGTACTAAATAAAGAATAACATGCATTTTGTATGTTCCCTCTTATTTTGGTAAAATAATTAACAAATAATAATACTTTTGACTTCATCTGTAATGGTGGTATGTATATTAATGACATATATTATAATGCTAAAAATACATTTTATATAGAATATATAAAAATGCATATTCTATACAGTGTATGTGTATATATAGACAGAGAGAGAGAGAGAGAGAGAGAGAGAGTGATTGAAAAGCCTCCATATGTTTCTTTTTTCCTTCTTGATGACAGTTGTTTTTTGCAAACTGTGGTTACTATGGTAAATTTTGTAGGTGTTAATATATAATAACTCTCTGTGCTTCAGCAAAGCTTCTTGTGACAAGCAAACAGTGCTTGTGTGAAGAGCCGGCTCTCGAATGAAGAGTCCCTCCAGGGAGGTAAAAATGTGACATGCAAGCGAAAGTTTATGTGTTCCCTTGCTCCCAGAGTCCTCAGTGCCGGCCATCGCTCATTCACAGCACACGATAACAGTCCCTGTAATAACATCAGCAGCAGGCCTGGTGCTTTTTATCTGCATAAAAGTGTGGACTACACACATCCATCAATTAGATTGTTTTGGAGGGCAGAGAGAAACTCTCCAGCAGCATTGCAGCAGAGATTAAACTTTTATTCAAGATGCACATTCATTGTATTTGTGCCTAAATCTATACTGCCGGTCAAACTCAAAGACTTGTATCTCTGTTTTAGTGCATGGATCATCATTACTAATTCTATTTACATAATACTGTATGTGGTATAATAATTCTAGCAGTACGCTTATAGTTATTTTTGTTTTGAAACATAATGCAGAAGCTTTCTATGTCACATCTGAAGAAAATCAAGCGAGTTAGTAGCAAGAACCAAGCAGGTATTTAATGATTTCTGAAAACAAATGACATTTATACATGCGTTTACAGCTTTTATTTTTGTATAGTCACATTTTTATTATTTTGGTCTTTATATTAAAAGTTGTAATGAATAAAAAAGAGGTATAAAAACACTGCATCACCAAAAAAATACAAACACAAATTATATATATATATAATTTGTGTTTGTATTTTTTTTGGTGATGCAGTGTTTTATTTATATATATATATATATATATATATATATATATATAAAATCAAGGACAAACATTTATTTAATTTGTGTTTGTATTTGTATTGTATTTTTATTACTATTCTATTTTATTACTATTTTATTATTATTCTTTATAATTTTTAAAAATAATTTTAGTCTTTATTTAAATATAAATAATAATAAGACCATATAAAACATTGTCTCATGATAAAAAATACAATAAATAATATTAATATTTAAAATATATATATAGATATTATAAAATATATTATATATTATAGACTATAATTATTATATTACAAATTTTAGGCTTTAAGTTGAAAACAAATTACATTTTTACATAAATTTACTGCTTTCAATTTCTTGTCACATGGCATTTTATTTTTATTCTTTCATTTTTATTCTTTATATAAATAGCTGTAAAAAATAAAAAAGACCATATAAAACAGTGCTTTAGAATAATAATAATGCAATAAACAAATACAATAATTACACATAAATATAATACAAAAAAATACATAAAAACAAAACATTGTACAAATAATAAATAATTATAAATTATATTAAAAATAATATAAATGTTTGTCATAATGACCAATCCAATATGTATGTCATATATTTATTAGGCTATAAAATTTAAAGGCTATAATATATGTATATTTATAGGTTATAGTTATTATTTGGTCACATTTTTTATTCAGATACATCTATTAAACCATCTTAGTAAATGGGGTGTGATGCAAACACTGGATGCGGGTGAGAAGACAGCATTTATTAGGTTTCGGACACAAAACTTTTGTAGTTTTACTCAATCTGACAACTTGAAGCCAAAACTAAATGCCCTTTCAACAGCTTTCATAGGTTTTGTTTGATTTCTTATGCTGAAGGCATCAAAATATCAGTTAATGTTTACATTTCGCTGACTATTTATCAAAGTAGACACGATGATTTCAATAATGATTCAATATCTGTGGAAAATGATTTTAGCTGTGGGCTTGTGGATAATCTACTTGCTATGCAGCACCAGCTCAGAATGACAAATCCGTAGTCAAATACGACTGTACCTTGTTTTAAAAGCCGTTCCTCTAACCAACACACTTGTCTGGCATTCTTTAAGCAGTGCTTTGTACTGGTGCTTCTCCTTACTAATATTTATCTTGGCGACGGTGAGGACAGTCTGACTTTATAGGGTGAGGGTTGAATGTGTATTAGTGCTAGACTTCTGCAGTTGTCGCATAAATGGATCCAGTGTTGTGCTGGTTGTCTTCCCAGAGGACTAGTAGATTTAGAAGGCTGTGCTCT
This sequence comes from Garra rufa, assembly GCF_049309525.1. Classification (NCBI taxonomy): domain Eukaryota; kingdom Metazoa; phylum Chordata; class Actinopteri; order Cypriniformes; family Cyprinidae; genus Garra; species Garra rufa. The sequence goes on from NC_133376.1 coordinate 8,108,480, forward strand.
GAATTTTAAGCGTGCTGTCAAATGCTATCTCGACCACATTCCTGAACCCATATTCAGGGCTTTTAACTGGTAACTTGGCAGAATTTTTACCCTTTCTGAGTTGCGAGCTTTCACATTTCATTTCTCAATAGTGTCTGCACCGATGCTCTGACCGCCATGTAAATATATTATGGACGGTAAACTGGATTTGAGAAATGGAGCAGAGTATTTGCTTCCCAAAGAGCAATTTTGCACAACTTTATAACCTTACCTGTGTAATATGTCATACTCTTGTACATCCATTAGCGATATGGATGATGGTGTAGTAGATTGCCTTTAATAGTAGTGTGGTGTGCGTTTCCCTGTGTAAACAAAAAAGAAAAAAAGAGACATTTTAATGGGCTAAATTTACAAAACAGTCAGTAATAATTATATAACACCTGGTTATATTAATAATGTTATTAATAGCCCTATTAAATAAGTTTAAATTAAGTTTATGTAATAAATAAAGACTACTGTACTCTATGTACTATAGAGTGTTTTCATGACACGTCACAATCGGCCAAATTGACTGGACTGATCGTAAACACTGCCACTGAACCGAATGAATCTTGCGTATTTTGCTGATCATTGCTGCTGAAAGTGGTCAGTTAAAATCATGTTTTGGGCTGTACTAATCGGTTGGACCGCTAAAAACATTTAGAGTACTATAGACTGCCAAAAGTTAGAACAAATCAAGGAGAAGAGTGCAAAAAACAGAAACAAAAGGCATTTGTGGTTGGCCAAACTGAAACAGGATTTCCAGGGTACGATTCTTGACAACTTTCGTGCTTGTTCTTATCTTTTCAAGTCACCTAGGTGAAATATTATGCTAATATCTTAATTAATACTGCTTAGTTGTACATATTTTATCACCTATTAACTTTAGTTTGTCAAAGTGTTGCACTCTTTCCTGCTTACTAAGTCATTCTCTATATGATTTAGCAGCTTTTTTCATGGTTTAGACAGCATAAATCGGCAGAACAACGTATTTTGTAGTACATTAACTGTGCAATCCACATCTGAGTATCACCAATATGGCTGCGCATCCAGGTAACTGACCAAATTGTGACGTAGCCTAAGTGCAAATCCTTTATACGCATCTTTATTTAAATAAGTGTAATATATACAGTGGTGTGAAAAAGTGTTTTTTATTATTTTGCATGTTTGTCAGACATCAAACAAATTTAAATATTAATCAAAGATAACACAAGTAAACACAACATGCAGTTTTTGAATTAAGTTTTTTATTATGAAGGGAAAACAAAATCCAAACCCACATGGCCCTGTGTGGAAAAAGTGTTTGCCCCCTAAACTTAATAACTGGTTGGGCCACCCTTAGCAGCAACAACTGCAATCAAGTGTTTGCGATAACTTGAAATGAGTCTGTTACAGCGCTGTGCAGGAATTTTGGCCCACTCATCTTGGCAGAATTGTTTTAATTCAGCCACATTGGAGGGTTTTCGAGCATGAACCGCCTTTTTAAGGTCATGCCACAGCATCTCAATAGGATTCAGGTCAGGACTTTGACTAGGCCACTCTTAATTTTGTTTTTCTTCTGCCATTCAGAGGTGGATTTGCTGGTGTGTTTTGGATCATTGTCCTGCTGCAGAACCCAAGTTTGCTTCAGCTTGAGGTCACGAACAGATGGCTGAACATTGTCCTTCAGGATTTTTTTGGTAGACAGCAAAATTCATGGTTCCATTTATCACAGCAATCTTCCAGGTCCAGAAGCAGCAAAACAGTCCCAGACCATCACACTACCACCACCATATTTTACTGTTGGTATGATGTTTTTTTTTCTTTCTGAAATGCTGTGTTACTTTTACACCAGATGTAATGGGACACACACCTTCTAAAAAGTTCAACTTTTGTCTCGTCAGTCCACAGAGTGTTTTCCCAAAAGTCTTGGGATCATCAAGATGTGTTCTGGCAAAACTGAGACAAGCCTTTATGTTCTTTTTGCTCAGCAGCGGTTTTCGTCTTGGAACTCTGCCTTGCAGGCCATTTTTGCCCAGTCTCTTTCTTAAGGTGGAGTCATGAGTCGTCGCTGCGCTCTTGAGGTAATTTTGATCGTCCGGGCACTCCTGGGAAGATTCAAAGACTTTTTCACACAGGGCCATGTGGGTTTGGATTTTTTTCCCTTCATAAAAAAGCCCCTTCATTTAAAAACTGCATGTTGTGTTTACTTGTGTTATCTTTGATTAATATTTAACTTTGTTTGAAGATCTGAAACATTAAAGTGTGACAAACATGCAAAAAATATAAAACATCATGAAGGGGGCCAACACTTTTTCACACCACTGTAGTATAAATTATTGTTTCGCTTTAAAAACAAAACAAAACAAAACAAACACTAATATTTTTTTTGTTTGTTTCTCATACAGACACATTTAAATATATTTTGTATGTTTACCGTATTTTTCAACACAGAAGTAAGCTGTTCCCTTCCGGAGGGAACTCTACGCTGCGTCCTGGTTCAGGACACTTTGGGAACTGCCTTCAGCATGACCGGTTCTGAAACAAGCTATAGAACAACGACAGTGAACTTGACACTGTCCGGCGCCAGCCTATGACATCATCAACAGGCGCCTGCTAGTATAAAAGCAGGTGCCTGAGAGCACAACACCATCTTTTTGTCTTCAGAGTCCTCTGTTCTAAACGAGTGAGTACAGCGATGCCTAGAGAAAGAAAACTGTTTAGGAAGTGTGCGGATCCGTGTCAGAGAAATCTGACACTTGATGACGCACACGACCTTTGTTTGGTGTGTTTAGGTGTAAGAGCACGCGCGCTCGGCTCTAGAAGAGCGGAGCGCGTTCATTGTGAGAGTTTCACTTTGAAGAAACTCCGTTCTCGTCTGGCCCTTTTCTCGAGGGAATCGGGCCATCCATCTGCCCCACGCTGCTCCGGTCCCGCCACAGCTGAGGCTGCTCGGCGGCTGAGATTGCGGGGCTCACAGGTGGAGCTGGCTGACGAGTTTGAGAGAGCGTTTAATCGCTCGCGCACGTCAGCCGGAGACGAGAATGCGCTGCTAGCGGATGATGTGTTGTCTCTCACATCCTCCGGTTCTGCAGCGAGTGCTCTTTTGGCTTCAAGCCAGGGCGAGCAGGAGGTTGAAATGGTACAAATATGAGCTCGTTTGAGCCCATGCAGCCTCTCTGCCCCGCATATGAAGAGTTGATGTCTGTTATGGACTGCGCGGCTGCCCGCTTGTATCTACAGTGGAAGCCCGCGAGGGAAGAGGCCGCTCTCGGCAGACTAGACGAGCGGCTTCTTCCGGGCCATGACAAAGCCAACTCCTGTGAGCCTCCCATTCCTTCCTGATCTGCTTAAGAGATCGAGAGGGAATGGGACAGGCCATATTCAGCCCGCATTCACAGGCATCGGCATGTGAATCATGCTGATGTCGAGGGAATGCACGGGCGCGGATATGTGACGATGTCTCTCGCTGACGGTTGCGAACTATCTCTCAGAGCGAGGGACATCGACCCTGAAGGCTCCAAAGCATATGCGGCAGTGGCCGGTGCTCCTCTGCACACGATGGCAGTGTTGCAGAGGCGCACCAGGCTGATCTGCTGAAAGATCTGGACCGAGCCCCGGGGATTTGCATCCCTTGCCGGTCCACGCCTCCACCTAAACACCGGGGGGAAACCAGGCCCGTCCTGGCCCAAGGGCCAGAGACGAGGCCAGGTCGCCAGTTTGGGGCTACCTGCCCCTTCCTTTTCCCCTTGACTCCGGGGCTGGGCCAACGATGAGACCTAGGCTCCATCTGTTGGCCCGGTATGTGAACAGTAAAGACACTTTAATAAAATATTCAAGCGTGTATGTGTATGTTTTCTTTTGTCTACCAGCTCCGCTTGGGTGTTTACTATTGCAGTTTCGAGCTCCTCTCGAGTTCTACTGCCACCAAGTGCCGAGTGTAGCCAGGTCTCCCCTCGTTTTATAAAAGAAAACAGTGTGTAGAGACCTCCACTCGTAGAAACCCCCTCGTGGGTTAAGCGTTGTCAGGTTTTGAAACCTCCGCTAGAGTGAGCTTGGTGTAGACATGATCCAACATACATATACATACGAGAATAACCCTCTTGAGCGTTGTCAAGCTGCTTCAGGCGGAGTATCGCTCTGCCGAAGCCTCCGCTCACTCAAACCCTGCTAAGAGTAATACTCTTTTTGCATGAGTGTGGTCAGGTACCTTCCCTGTGTATTTTCATATACACATATGTGAGACCTCCACTCCTGGGAGTTTGTGTGCTAGGGTGAATAGAGCGTTGTCAAGGCTCCCTCTCTGAGAGAGAGGTGTTTTACTGGAGCCTCCGCTCTCTTTAAAGAGCCCCGCTTTGAAGTAGAATTGAGTGTAGCAGGCCTAGGAGGCCTCCTCTCTGTGAAGTCCTCTGTGAAGAGAGACATATAAAGATAATACTTCTTAGCGCTGAATGTGGCAGGTCATTTTTAGACCTCCATTCATGAGAGCTTTTTACTGGGTCGAGTGTTGCTAGGCTCCCTCTATGTGAGGTGTTTCTGTTAAGCCTCCACTTCCCAGAAATACAGGCCGGGAGAACACAAGGTTAAGGCAGCTTGTGAACTCTTTCCGTGGACCTGTCACTACAAGCGTTGAGTGTAATACAAAGTAGGCCTCCCTTCCATGAGAGGGCGTGTATTCCAAGGCCTCCACTCGATAGAGCTTACTCAGTTGAGCGTCGTCAGGCTTATGTTCGAGAGCTTAAAGCCTCCCTCACTGAAAGCTCCGCTTCCGGGTTCTGCTATCACCCGGGATAATACAGGTGTCTTTCTCACGAAACGCTTAGAGCATCTTCTTAAATCCACGTTAGTGGTGTTTGCTCACGCAAGTCTTTGAGCACTCTCTGAAATCCACGCGAGTGGTGAGTGCACTACTCAGGCACTTCACTAAAATCCATACTTATGGTAAGGTTCCTCCCGTAAAGGCAGGTTCCTTCTTCAAATCCCTCACGGGTTGGACCACGCAGGATAATCCTCCGTGCCCATTTTTTCGAGTTGGTTCCAAAACCCTTAAGTTTTACAACTCCTTTGATAGCACAGTGTAATAGGTCTCCCTCTGTCACAGCCAACAGTACTGAGACCTTCACTCTCACAGTTATAGCAGCTGGCAGGCCCATGAGTGCCTCGCTGACTATTTTTTGGGGGAGTGCAGTCTTCCACTCACCAAAAACTAGTGTTGTAGGCTTCTCTCCTTGGAGATGTAGTCTCGGAGCCTCCACTACACAGAGCTAGATGATAAATGAGAATTTTTCATTATTGGCTCTGACTGTGAGTATCTGCCTTTCTTGAGCGTCGAGTGTAGTCAGGCCACCCCTCGCCTAGAGGGTTTTACCTGAGGCCTCCACTCTGAAGAGTTTCCTAGGGAGAGCGTCGTAGGCCTCCTCTCGCTTAGAGAGTCTTTCTGCTGAAGCCTCCCCTCTCCAGAAGCTCCGCTTTCAGGCTCCGCTATCGCCTAGAGACTGCAAATCTGGTGATCCTCGCTATGCTCAGGACACCTACTCAAAACCACATTTGTGGTGTTTGCTCACGCGAATTCTTTGGGCATTCTCTAAAATCCACGTGAGTGGTAAGTGCACTGTTCAGGCACTTCACTAAAATCCATACTCATGGTAAGGTCCCTCCCGTAAAGGCAGGTTCCTTTCTCCCATGGACCACGCAGGGTTCCTCCGTGTCCATTCTCTGAGCTGGTTTTTCTCAAAAACCTTTTAGTTTTCCAGCTCCAATTCAGATAGCGCTGCTAGCAGGATCGAGTGTCGGGCCTCCTCAGGCCTCACTCTCCAGGAGAGCTCCAAAATGAAGGTATTTCTGTCGCACAGGCTAGTCAGCCTCGCGGATGACCTTCAAGGCTAGAGTGTAGCTAGGTCATGAGACCTCCACTCTCAGAGTTCTTCCTTGCTAAGCACAGAGGTGTGTTAGGCTCCCTCTTTAGAAAGCCTCCACTCTCCAGACTCCACTCAGGCAGTACTGTCGTTTAGGCTGTTCAGCTTCAATGAACGCCTGCAGTGTTGAAGTGTAGTAGGTCTTGGGACCTCCACTCTTAGAGTCCTTCTGCTGCTCGCAGAACATTGCCAGCCTCACTCACAGAGTGTTGCCAGGCTTCCTTTCGGCAAAGCCTCCACTCCTCGGGAAATCTCCACTTAGACAGGCCTGCTGCACAGGCTATTCAGCCTCACAGGCCGTCGTCAGTGTCAAGTGTAGTTAGGTCATGAGACCTCCACTCTGTAGATTCCCTCTGAGCAGAAGCTCCACTAGGGTAGTTCGGGTTGCATAGGCCATGCAGCCTCACTGAATAGCCCCAGTGTCGAGTATAGGCTTTTTCCTCCGGGCGTGAGTGTAGCCAGGTCTTCCCTCACTGAAGGGCTAGTGAGACCTCCACTCCTAAGAGCTGGTGGACTGAACGTTGTCAGGTTTCCTCTCTTTTTAGAGAGTCTTCTGTGAAGCCTCCGTTCTCCAGAGGCTCCGCCTCCAGTACTTCTAGGCGTGAGTGTAGCCAGGTCTCCCCTCACGGCAGGGTTATTTGAGACCTCCACTCCAAAGAGCTAGTGGATGGAATGTTGTCAGGTTTCCTCTCTTTCAGAGAGTCTTTTATGAAGCCTCCATTCTCCAGAAGCTCCGCTTTCAGTACTTTCAAGCGTGAGTGTAGCCAGGTCTCCCCTCACTGCAGGGCTATTTGAGACCTCCACTCCTAAGAGCTAGTGGATGGAATGTTGTCAGGTTTCCTCTCTTTCAGAGAGTCTTTTATGAAGCCTCCATTCTCCAGAAGCTCCGCTTTCAGTACTTTCAAGCGTGAGTGTAGCCAGGTCTCCCCTCACTGGAGGGTTATTTTGAGACCTCCACTCCTAAGAGCTAGTGGATTGAATGTTGTCAGGCTTCCTCTCTTTTAGAGAGTCTTTTATGAAGCCTCCATTCTCCAGAAGCTCCGCTTCCCCATCTATACCTGTAGCACTGAATGTTGTCAGGTCCCTAGAGCAGGCGTTTGCCCTGCCGAGACCTCCATTCCCTAAACTCCGCCCCTTATGGTCAGGGAGTTTATGAGCTCCTTCACTTAGGGAGCTAAGTGTAGTAGGCTTCCTCTAGGCCTCCACGCTTGAGAGTTGTGTGCACAGGTAGCCGGGCTAGCCGTGGCAGGTCACTGGGCCCCAGCGACTCACGCTGATGCAGGGGTGATTTCCTTCTTGACTCCTCATTCAGTCAGTTTGATCACCTATCCCTCGGCATGGCGGAGTTGGTATAAGCGTTCCCAAAGTGTCCTGAACCAGGACGCAGCGTAGAGTTCCCTCCGGAAGGGAACGTCTCGGGTTACGTATGTAACCTTAGTTCCCTGAGGACAGGGAACGAGACGCTGCGTCTCAGGGCCATGCCTCGGGCCCTGCACAGACCTCCGTCCGACAAAAAGATGGTGTTGTGCTCTCAGGCACCTGCTTTTATACTAGCAGGCGCCTGTTGATGATGTCATAGGCTGGCGCCGGACAGTGTCAAGTTCACTGTCGTTGTTCTATAGCTTGTTTCAGAACCGGTCATGCTGAAGGCAGTTCCCAAAGTGTCCTGAACCAGGACGCAGCGTCTCGTTCCCTGTCCTCAGGGAACTAAGGTTACATACGTAACCCGAGACGTTTCCACAGTCTGTGATGATTTGGGGTGCAATGTCATCTGCTGGTGTTAGTCCACTGTGTTTTTTGAAAACCAAAGTCACTGCACCTGTTTACCAATAATTTTTAGAGCACTTTATGCTTCCTTATGCCGACCAGCTTTTTAAAGATGCTGATTTCATTTTCCAGCAGGATTTGGACCCTGCCCACACTGCCAAAAGCACCAAAAGTTGGTTATGGTTATGGTGACCATGGTGTTGGTGTGCTTGGCTGGCCAGCAAACTCACCAGACCTGAAAACCATAGAGAATCTATGGGGTATTGTCAAGTGGAAAATGAGAAACAAGAGACCAAACAAAATGCAGATGAGCTGAAGGCCACTGTCAAAAAAACCTGGGCTTCCACAGTACTTCAGCAGTGCCACAGACTGATCACCTACATGTCACACCGAATTTAGGCAGTAATTGAATCAAAAGGAACCCCTACCAAGTAGGGGTGAATTTATTCCTTAATTTATTTTGAGGGAAAAAAGAAAGACATGAACATCTTGGATGACATCGAAGTGAGTAAATTAACAGGAAATTTTAATTCTGGAAGTAAAATTCTCCTTTAAACTTCAGAAAAACACATTGTAGAAAAATGCAGTAAAACAAATACCTGCCATGAAACTCTACATGACACAGACTGACGGGTTGTTAACGTAACTGATGATATCACAAGTTATACAACTTGGCACAAGCTGATTGGTTCATGTTGCACACGCAACCAATGAGCTTGCAGCTATTTAAAAGGCTGGTAGCATTCACTTGGGCATTTCGCAGTGCACTTTCAGAGTTCCTCTGAAACCCTCCACCTTCCCCAACTCCACCTGTATAGATCTGCTATTTTATGCTATTTGTGCAGCAGCAGTATGTCTTAAATACTCACAGCACCGTATCGCAAATGCTTTGGCAGTTGCAAGTTCTGTACTTGCTTGCAGAAGCAATAATCTCCAACTACAGCAATAACCAAAAGCAGCAGCAGCAATTCAGCAGCAGCATAGCACATCTATTCCGCCATGAACAAATACGTTAATTATTTATGTTTTATGTGGTTGTGTGATCAATATTATCAAAATCAAATTTAATTGATAATCACTTTTTATACGTCATGGCATATCAACCAAAAAGTCAAAAAGTCTTGGCGTATTAACCTGATGTTTCAGTGTTAAGTATGCAGTATAATAAAAATGTCAGATCCTAGGGTTACAATTTGAGCTTAAAAATCCATAAAATCCATCAAGATCTTGGTCTTTCTCTCTCTTTACATCACACAAACTAACACTTTTAGAGTTGCTCGGATGGTCATTCTCAATTCCAAGTAGAAAGGCAGTGAATTCTCAAAACCGGGAGGGCAAAGTAAATTAAGCAGTGATTTATTGGCATTGGGCATATTTTTCTATTTTATTCCTGCCACTGTGATATATGAATGTGAATGTATTCATGTTGAGTGTTTCCTTGGGGACACGTGTGTGAATAAACGCGATGATTTATATATTCAGATCAGGACCAATGCATCTGGCTCTATCTGTTCGCTCTTGTACGATAATAAAGTGGTTTTCTTTAATGACAGTAAAAGCATTTTGGTGTCTAAGTACATCTTGACAGGCACCTTTTGCTCGATTGCTCATATAAAAAGTTATGTAGAAATAAAGTGCTGTCTCAAATAAATTATTTCAGGCAAAGCAATAGCCTACAATGACTTACCCATTAGAGTGCTATTGCTGGACCTTTGTATTGTCTTCTTCATGCTGTGAAGCAGGGTCTAATGGCTGTGATTGTCCAAGCCACCAATGTCTAATACACCTGAAACCGTTAGAGTTCCACTTCATCCTAATGGCTGTTGCTCACATGACGCATGCAAACCCTAAAAGTGGGCAACATGGAAACCCTTACGGCTATTTTTGCACCTATTAGAAAGAGAGGAAATGGCTATTTTACTCCTAATGTCATAAACAACTGAAAATATGTTCTATGCTCTCCAATATAAAAAAGAAAGCATGACTGCTCGACTGGTAAATTGAGCACTTCTCAAAGTTTCACGTACCCTGGACTTCATCTTGACAATGTCTTTCATTTCAAAGCCTTAATCAAAGTGAAACTCGTATATAAATTATGGAAGGCTGCACATGCTATGAAGTGTCAATTCACTGTTAATTCAACAATCACTACCCCAGTTAGAGAGTTCAGTAACCCTGTGCTTTCAGTGTAGGTGTTAATGTTAAAGTGGGCACACAATGTTTTGTGTATATCACACAAGGTCTTTGAAGTATCAATTTATACTAACTTGACCTGCCCTTCCCTCCCTCCCTGGTAAACTAACCAAAGTATCTTCTTATCAGTGGGTGGCACATGATGTAAAACTTATGCAACTGAATGAGAAACAAAGAACAAGTTATTGAAACTCTTAAAGCCAAAAATAGTTAGCTTTGTTTTCATTGCATCCTCGGGCTGTGAAATAAAACGTTTCTAAATATAAAACCTTTGGTAACACTTTCTATGAAGCCCCTATTTATAATACATTATGAGGGTATTTCTAAGGCATTATAATGAATGCATAATGCATTATAATACAACTTATAATATGTTATATTATCTCATTAATACTCATAACAACAATTATAATACATTATAATACTTGACTATTTGAGGTTATAACTTTTAAGATTATGATTATTTATAACTCACAATGGATGCTATTTAATATATCTAATTTATAATGGACTATATCATATTACATTTATTCTTTTCATTTATATTATGTTTTATTTTGATGGTCCCCTTATTCTACTGAATATAAGCAACTTTTCAACTGCATGTCAACTAACACTCCTTAGAGTAGTAGTAGACTTAGGTTAAGGTTAGGCTAGGTAGAAGGTTCATGTACTTGCAAAGTTACTTGTAATAAGTTTGTCATTTGGGGAACTATCAAAATACAGTGTTAGCATATATTTTGCATACTACTAATAATAATTACCGCTATCTGACATGGAGTTGCAGAGTTACTTATCAAAAACTGTCTAAAGGGTATCATCAAAATAATCAAACTGATGTCATTACACATTCATCTGATCTGATGCCTGATCTTAGGGATCTTTGGGAAATATTATTATAATTACTTATAAGTGGTCTTTGTATGCTTTAAGTAAAGTGACATGAGAAAGATGGCAAGAAATGAGACTTATAATACGTTATAACTATGGAGGAGGTAATCATACTCTTAAAAGCTATAACCACAAATAAGTAAAACATTATAATACAATAAAACTGTTCTTATGAATACTCATAAGACGATACAACATATTATAAGGTTTTTTATAATGCATTATAAATTTATTATAACGCCTTAAGAATACCCTTATAATATATTATAAATACAGGCTTCATAGAAAGTGTTACCAAACCTTTTCTATGTAATCCTACTTTCATTTACCCAAATAAAAGCCCAGGCAACCCTTAGAGTGGGAGGCTAGGATGAATCATAATCTTATGAAGGAACCCATGTCTAAATACCTGTAGAAAATATCCTGTTGGTTTAATCCAAAAAATGTTGGTTTATTGTCTTTTAATTTGCCAACTAAGAGGCGATGACATTTTCAAGAACAACTTCAAGGAGAAGTTTACTTCCTGAACAAAAATTAACATAATTTACTCACCCCCTTGTCATCCAAGATGTTCTTTCTCCAGTTGTAAAAAAATAAATAAAATAAAAACAGGATTTCTCTCTATATAGTGGACTTCTATGGTGCCCCCGAGTTTGAACTTCTGAAATGCAGATTAAATGCAGCTTTAAAAGGAAGGAAGGGTCTTATCTAGTTAAACGATTCGTTTTTTTTTTTTTTTTCTAAAAAAACTATTATAATTTATATACTTTTTAACCTCAAATGCTCATCTTGTCTAGCTCTGCGTGTTCTGGTTTAAGGCAGTTAGGGTATATCGAAAACTCCCATCTCATTTTCTCCTCCAATGTCAAAATCGCCCTACATCACTGCAGAAGTACACTCAAAAAAATATTTCGGTCTACACGCAACATGCAACATTACATGCAAATTTTCCATGCATTTGGATTACATAGTTTTAATATAAACATATTAATAAACTTAATGTGATTCATATGCATCAGTGATACGTGAATGAAACAGGTAAGATTTATGTAATAGTTCCCAGTGTTAAACAAGCACTGCTCAGTGTTCATGTGTTTCCACACTACAGAGTGTTCAAGTAGCATTGACACAGTGTTGGAGTTAAGGAGATCACTATGGCTCTGTCCAAATTCAGGGTCTACATCCTCCTTAGGATCCTTCCTACCCGGTTGAAGGAGGAGGGATCCTCCGACGACCGCAAAACCTGGAAGTAGGTGTCTGTAAATTTGGACATCCTACCCTTCTTTCAGTTCCCTCCATTACCCGTTGTTTATATCCTGTCGCCTAGCAACCGTGACAGTGCTAAGCAAGAAGACAGTTTTTTTTAAAACTTACATCGAAAAGCATATTCCTCTCCCGCTACGCTACCGCTCGCTTCGTCCGCTATTATTTGAAAATTCTGGAAGCGCTCTGCCGAAAGGAATTATGGGATAGGTAGGACGGGAAAGGATCCACCAGACCCATCCTTCCAATTCGGGGAAAAGGAGGACGTATTTGTTGGCCACATTTGAAGGATCCTACGAATTTAGACAGCCTTCGTCGCGGCGCTGTGACGTAGCATCCTTCAAATGAGTCCTCCGAAGGATGTAGACCCTGAATTTAGACACAGCCTATGTGATGATTGACCATTAATGATGAACACCTGCTGTTAACAAGCAGAATCACTGAAAAAAAGAGAAACACAAGAACTACAACTGACTTCAGCCACAGCCAAGATGAAATCAACTGAAATAAAATACATTAAATCTCTCAAGATCTGATTAAACAACTCCACAAACAGCTTTACCAGCTTCACTCATTACTAACCAGACTGACTTCTGTCAGACTTCTAGAGAAGCTCTTATTGAGAATTAACAGAGGTTTAGATGTTTTGTTTCATTTGAAATCACCATCAATGAGACCAGTGTTTCCTTTGGTTGGGTTCATGACCCTTAACATGCTGATGTCAGTGTTGGTAGCTTTTAATTGTGTTTATGTAAAACATGTGTAGCTTAACCACCAAAGAGAAAGAAAAAAAAAAGGATCCACTCATTCTAATTTGAGAACATCAAGAATCTGCGTATGAATCTCAACAATGGTGACGGTCAACAAAATGCTTCATGTTGCAATGCATGCTGGGTACAATTTTGGTAAAGACTCTCCCATGTATCCCAGCATGCATTGCAGCATGAAAAAAACAATGCAGCAGAATTGTCAGATTATTTTATTTTACTCTTACTAATTGATTTTATGTTTGCTTTTTTGTTGTGGCTTTTTAGTGTAGCTTGTTTTAAGATGTTCAGAGATGTATCTGAATAGTTTGTTGATTATCACCATTGTTGAGATTCACATGCTGATTCGTCATGTCTGTGGTCTTCAGAGTGTAACTGATGAAAACTTTAAGTACACAAAGTATGTTAGAATTATTCAGCTAATATGATTTATACAACACACAGACGCAAAGCTGTAAGTAATACTAAAGTAACACAACGCCCATCTATTCAACAATTTGACTTTAAAGGAAATTAGCACAATAACAAACCACTTTTTTTATTAACTTTGTCTGCTAAACTAACTGTGTTTGACATAAACACAATGAAAGCTATCAACACAACATTAACACTAACATGTGACGGGTCAAGAGCCCAACCAAAGGAAACACTGGTCTCATTGATGGTGATTTAAAATGAAACAAAACATTTAAACCTTAATTAACCTTAATTCTCAATAAGAGCTTCTCTGGAAGTCTGACATAAGTCAATCTGGTTAGTAATGCGTGAAGCTGGTAAAGTTGTTTGTGGAGTTGTTTAATCAGATCTTGAGAGATTTAATGTATTATTTTATTGCAGTTGATTTCATCTTGGCTGTGGCTGAAGTCAGTTGTAGTTCTTGTGTTTCTCTTTTCTTCAGTGATTCTGCTTGTTAACAGCAGGTGTTCATCATTAATGGTCAATCATCACATAATGATCTCCTTAACTCCAACACTGTGTCAATGCTATTTGAACACTCTGTAGTGTGGAAACACATGAACACTTAGCAGTGCTTGTTTAACACTGGGAAATATTACATAAATCTTACCTGTTTCATTCACGTATCACTGATGCATATGAATCACATTAAGTTTATTAATATGTTTATATTAAAACTATGTAATCCAAATGCATGGAACATTTGCATGTCATTTAATTACATAAAGTTTATGTTTAGACGGAAATTTTTCAGATTGACTTCTGTCAGACTTCTAGAGAAGCTCTTATTGAGAATTAACAGAGGTTTAGATGTTTTGTTTCATTTGAAATCACCATCAATGAGACCAGTGTTTCCTTTGGTTGGGTTCATGACCCTTAACATGCTGGTGTCAGTGGAAAATTTGCATGTAATTTAATTACATAAAGTTTATGTTTAGACTGATTTCTTTTTTTTTGAGTGTACCAACCAAGTGTTTACAAAGTGAACAGGCAAATAATATTAAACACCCTTTACAAACAGAGGTAAAACAGCAATGTAAGACAATTTTGAAGTTAGAGAAAAAAAAATAGGTAAAACTTTCTATAAAGCCTGTATTTATAATACATTATAAGGGTATTCTTAAGGCATCAGTAGACTAAGGGGACCATTAAAATAAAACAATGTAAAAAAATTAAATGTAATATAATATAGTCCATTATAAATTAGATAGATTAAATATGGCGTCCATTGTGTGTTATAAATAATCATAATTAACTTAAAAGTTATAACCTCAAATACTCAAGTATTATAATTGTTGTTATGAGTATTCACGATATGATATAACATATTATAAGGTTTATTATAATGCATTATGCATTCACTATAATGCCTTAGAAATACCCTTATAATGTATTATACATAGGGGCTTCATAGAAAGTGTTACCAAAAAATATATATAAATTGTATATTTTTTTTAGAAAACAACCATTCATTTTGCTACATAAGACCCTTCTTCATCTGCCCTTTTAGAGCCTTTTGAAACTGCTTTTTGGAAGTTCAAACTTGGGGGCACCATAGAAGTTCACTATATGGAGAGAAATCCTGAAATGTTTTCCTCAAAAAACATAATTGCTTTACGATTGAAGAAATAAGGACATGAACATCTTGAATGAGTTAAATTATCTGTACATTTTTGTTCTGGAAGTGAACTTCTCCTTTAAAGATTTTATTGCAAAGCACATTTACATTTTCTGAGAAACACGTGAGTGACATTTACCTATGCATAACTCACCACCATAATGATACTTCGGACGGTTGAGGACGGTTGCCAGGTCATTGCAATGCAGTTGCTGTGTATTCAGGGAGGTTTTAACACATAGTTATGTGGTTGCCAGTGTGTTGCTTTGTACTTGCTGTGTGTTCTGAGAGGTTTTTAGCACATTGTTATGCAGTTCCAAGGGTGTTGGATTTGGTTGGTAGGGTTGGCTTGGATCCCCAATTATGAAACCCTGCTTTGAAACTACTTTTGCAGTGTTAACCAGCCTTGTACAGCAGTGGTGTGTGGTGTTGTTCTGTTTTTTTTTTTTTTTTTTTTTTTTGTATTAGTATTATTATCATTATTATTTTTTTTAATGAAATGCACATGAATGTGCCACATTTGCTTGATTAAATAAACATTACTTACACTAACAGAATGAATAATTAAATAAATAAATAAATAAATAAATAAATAATATGTTTACACTGACAATGTAATCAATATTCTATTTATTGAAACCAGGAATGACTCTTATTAAGTTAGTGTTTTTAAGCATTTTACATTCATTCCAAAAGAATAACTCAAGGCTGTAACAATTTAAACATCATCATCATCATTATTATTATTATTTTTTTATTTATTTATTTATTTTTTTTACAAAGTTATGTTGAACTATTATTTTTAATAGTTTTTTTTTTTTTTTTAACTATTTTTGAATGGACATATACCTAAAATTTCACCAAGCTCCCACAAATCATGTTTTTTTATGCCATTGAAGTTTGATTTTGATTGCCCCATGAAAGAGAGGGGTGGGGTGAGGAGAAGCTCATTATCATTTAAAGAGCCATTATATATACATATATTTTTTGTTTCTATAAACTGGAAAATGCTTTCTAAAGAAATATTTGTATTTTATTTTAATTAATTTATTTATTTACAGTGTATATTACCTTGACATACAAAATGATTTTGACATTCATTCATGCACTGAAGTTCAATACCTTTGTATTAGAGTTTCTGAAAGCCCTATCTACGTCCAATAGTCAGTTTTTATTTGATGTGGAACTCTCTAAACCAGGAGATTTTTGTGTAGCGAGTATTCACAATTGAAATTCATTATTATTTCCATTATGGTGATGGATATGAGCTTCCCCCTGTTTTTGTGACTCAACCTGTCTGAATCCTGGCCAAAGGCTGATGGCTGCTATTACTCAACTGTGAATTCACCAGTACACACTCGCACTGCTAATGAACTGCTAATTAACACTGGCAGACTCTCCCCCAATTAGCTCAACCCCCAATTCAATAGCCCTACCCACACAGCAGTGGCGCAGGCTAGGCTAGGTAGTAACCAGTGCTACTGGAGTTTTCCAATGTTCTCTGTCAGTTTAAAATACCATGGGCAGCCTGAAGCTATGTCACTGCTCAGTGACATTTGACACAGCGAAGGCAGTGATGGGCAAAGACATTATGACCCTAATGTTAGTGCACTGCACTCAAAAAGCCCTTTCACTTGTCAAAATATTCAGACGGCAAAATGGTGCCACTCTTGCTCAGATGACTCATGCTCTTGTCACCAAGGTTACAATTTTTATATCACATCATACCGTCTTTAAAATATTCAAACCACGGGCCACATCACATTTAGATGGAAACATCACTCTACATAACTCTTATGTCATATTCAAGATGTTTTGGAGACCAATTAGTCATCAAATTAAAATTTGGTCATCATTTATTACTTTTACATGATTCAAAACTAACTGGTCTTTCTTAATGAGTTATTTCTTAAAATGTGTATTTTTTATTTTATTTAATTTTTTTTTTTCCCATACAATCTCAAAAATGTGGACGCAATTAATTAATTAATAATTATATTTATAATTTTGGCCATGTCCACACGGAGACGCGTTTAGCTGTATACATATAATTTTTGTATCGAATAAGTGTGTCATCCAGAGGGATCCGGCGATTTGGAAGAGTGAAACCGTTTTTTGTTATTTTTAAACGAAAGGCTTTGTGTGGACGTAGCCTTTATGTTATTTTAAAGACTCCCAGTAGTAAAAATAAAGTTTTAAGGTTTATGTTTACATGTCTATCTAGTATTTTTAATATGCTTAACCCTTAAATGCATGGCTGTTTTGCCAATCACTATTATATGTTCGGGTCTTTAGCGACCCGGATATATATATATAGCACGAATGGATCTCTAACTGCTGCAATAGCAAACAACTCTCTTTATATTTTAAGATCTATTACAGAAGAATAAAATAGAGCATATTTTGTACCTTTTGAAACTTAGAACGGTTCAATTTGAGCAGATGATTTTACCATGATCGTCATCATCAGAGTGCACTTCCACAGTACATTCAGCATCTGCCTCATATTCACCATATTTGCAAAACTATTGCTTTCAATTACTTCAAAATCATTATCTTGATCGCTGGCAGCTTTTTCACCACATCCACCATCAAATGACAGCGGCATTTATATTTTATTGCATACAGTAATTGCTCTGAAGTAAAGCCATTCAAAACAATTCAGTTTTTGCTGATGATATTCTTTTGTTTTATGCCTGCAATAACTACGAGTGAAACACAGTGCCATTATTGTGTATCAAACAGTGAATTGCATGTATTTCGTCATCAGATATTTAAATATTTTTGCACACAAAAAATATAATTACACTATTACACACCTTGGGTCTCTAGCGACCCTATACACTTTTTACAAAAAATAAACCAGAAAACAGACATTATTTTCATTTCTTGTTTTATTGCTCAAAATTAATAGATTGAGGAATACTAAGAAAGCTGATGCCAAACTTAAAAAAAAATGAAGGAGGGAGATGGTAGAAAATGATGTCCCGGGTCACTAAAGACCCGAGGTAAGCATTTAAGGGTTAAAGAAGAACCATGCGTGAATTCATCAGCCAAGACCACTTGCAAGTATTTTCTCCCTAAAACTTTGGAGAACCAAAATTAGCCTCAACATTGCAGTTTAAACATGCTAATTTTCTACATCACAAACATTTAACCAATCATGCCAATGTGCCAGGTGGTGTTTTTCATATCTGGTAAAAGGTTTCTATTTACATTGTGTTGAGCAATGTAGCCAATCATTGGCACAGCTTAACGCAATGGCCAATCAGAGTCAGATTAGTCAAAATCCACTCATTGCTCAAATCACCCGAGTTTTGTTCAGTACTGAGGTTTGCATTGTGAATGCACGTCGAAGACTGACACGGAAAATAAGAACTTGTTAAATAAAATCATTATTTTTGTTTTCTTTGCACACAAAAAGTATTCTAGTAGCTTCAAAAAATTACAGTTAAACCACTGATGTCACATTGACTTAAACGTGTCAGTTGCTGTCTATGCAGGGTCAGAAAGCTCTCGGATTTCATCAAAAATATCTTCATTTGTGGTCCGAAGATCTTATGGGTTTAAAATGACATGAGGGTGAGTAATTAATGACATCATTTTTATCTTTGAACTATCACTTTAATCCAAGGTTGCCAATGAAATTATGTAGTGTTTATTACAGCATTTACTTCTGCTAACTGAGTTTAAATATGTAATTTTGATGATCAAAGATGAGTTTTAAGGGATAAAATTATTAACTGCAGGGGGACTTAAAATATGATATGTTGTTTTAACATATTTATACTAGCATGTATATAATTTTACAATTTTTTTCATCATTTTAAATATTATATAGCTACATTTAAAATTATTCTAGTATATTTATAAAATGACCTGTCCTTTCTTTGTTTCGCATCATTCAAACACACATCATATCCTCTGAACTGAGGTGAGAATGTCACCACAGCGGCATTTCGGTGAAGTATGGATACAAGTTGACGTTTCCCTTTTGGGGCTGCACTGTTTTCTACTCAGGGTGTGTGTGTGAGAGAGAAACGGAGAGGAAGAGATTTTAAAGATACACTGTAGTATTCCACTAGAACTTGTGCAGTATCTGTTTGCATCCTTTATTGTAGTTTAAAACAAATCAAAACAACCTCTCTCATCTAAATGTATTAGATTTGTGGCTTCCTGGTTGCATTTTAAAATCATTTTTTGGCAGGATGAAAAACTGCAATAATTAAATAAGCTTATTGTCGCATTCTTCAATATGAAACTGAATTGTGGCCCCAGCTTTATGAAGGTCGCTCAAAAACTAAACCAAGAGTCATTATGTACACCATTTGCAAATAAACCTTTAAATTATATTTCACATTTATAACCAATTGACATGAGAGGTTGGAGCAGAAGGTTTGTCCGCTCGCTTAAATTGGGGACAGGTTTCAAAGTGAAAGACAGAGATCCAAAACATGGTAATGAAATCTAGTCAAAGAGTAATACAGCCTCTGAACACTAGATTTAAACCAATTTATGCACACCACAACATACCCCCATGTGCATTCTCTATGGAGGAAAAAAAAACTAAAAGTAAACTTAGAGCAGAGTATCCTGAAAATTACTTATGTAAGAAATGTAAGCTTTAATTAATACATTGTCAGTAAAAAAAAAAAAAAAAGGTGAAAAAACTGTGCCTTTAGGGGTACAACAGCTTGTCACTGGGACAGTACCCTTAAAAGGACACCTTTATACCTTCTTTATCCCAAAGAGTGCATATCTGTACCATAAGAGTATATATTTTTAGTTTAAGGAGACATATTACTACTCTAAGGTACTAATAGTCACCCTATACGGTAAAGAAGGTACAAATGTGTCCCTTTAAGACCCCAGTGACAAATTCTTGCACATTTTTCCTGACAGTGTATGGTCTGCATGATTTTTAGGAAATAAATCCAACAAATATTATATACTTACATATAATATATATTTCTGTAGCTGGTTGCTACAAATGGGCAAAACAGGTTCCAGTCAGCTGTATCATATTGCAAGCAGTAAATTGTATCCTGTAGTTAATGTATGGTCTAGGGGATCCTGTTATATGTTGCTTAGCTAACAGTTTCATCGTTCTTCTCTGGAACATCTTGAAATGCATGAGGCAGCAGAAGGCAGGGCATGTATTGATTATATTGCTGAGAATAGAGCATACAGGCACGGCGCCCAGAGCTTTGTCATATACAGGATGTATGTGGATAATGCAGCATTCCATTCAAAGTCAGATGTGGCTATTTCTGTTTGATATCTCCTACTTCCGACCACAAATGCATTCCATTACTCGACGCACGGAAGATGACACATAAAAACAAATTGCAATTCTAGCATTCTCTTTAGAAATGTCAACAAAGGCAACCAAATCTCCTGGAAAACAGACTGAATGGGATAAATGACAGAACGCAGAATGGCATTTGTTTTGCAGGTGCACAATTATCAGCCACAGAGCTTGTTTACAGTGTTTTACACATTTGCAATCGCAAACTGGTTTTTATATCAGCTGCATAAAACTGATTGTTTATTATTGTGTCTACGAATCTGTGGATGTTGCCATACTTGTTTCACATCACCCGTTTCAGATTGGAAGACTAACTTCCCAAGAATAAGTGCCATTTTGTTACACTTTTACAAGTAGGACATTCCATATCTCAAAAGTACATATATATATTAATGACAAAAATGTTAAAAATGCACTATAAGTAAATACATAATAAATAAATAAATAAGAAATATTTTTATTTTTATTTTAATAAAATCTCACTCCCCTGATCTCAAGAGGCGCATTAGCGACTGATGCTAGTGGCTGCAGTCATTAGCCTCCTTGTTAGTGTGCCCGCCTCCCATGCCAGAGACCCGAGTTCGAGGTATCCGGGTGTAAGGCTTACATTGGTGCCGTGATCCGGATGGGAGTTAGGTTTAGGGGGATGAGTATAACAGAGGCCAGCGGTAGAAGCTGCGCAAGTAAACCTCACTCCCCTGATCTCAAAAGATGCACTTGTGGCTGCAGTCTTTAGCCTCCTTGTTAGTGCACCCGCCTCCCACGCCGGAAACCCGCTTGGAATGGGTGCGAGTAAGACCCGGGTGTAGGGGTTGCATTGGTGCCATGACCCAGATGGGAGTGAGTTTTAAGGCCAGCGGTAGTTGTTGCGAAGGTAAACCTCACTTCCCTGATCTCAAGAGATGCACTAGTGACTGACGCTAGTGGCTGCAGTCTTTAGCCTCCTTGTTAGTGCGCCCGCCTCCCATGCCGGAGACCTGGGTTTGAGACCCGCTCGGGTGTAGGGGTTACATTCGTGCCGTGGCCCGGATGGGAGTGAGGTTTAAGGGGGTGAGTGTAACAGAGGCCAGCGGTAGGTGTTGCACAGGTAAACCTCACTACCCTGATCTCAAGTGCGCCCGCCTCCAATGCCAGAGACCAGTGTTCGAGACCTGCTCGGAGTGCAAGTAGGACCCGGGTGTAGGGGTTACATTAGTATTATTTGAACTTTTAACAGCTGACAAAATAAATAAATTACACATTTGACATTGATTGGAGCACAGCAATTTACCCGTGTCTGTGAAATCATGTTTTATAGTTCTTAAATGGGAAGTCTAATTTCAAATATTGCAGTTTTCCAAGTAGTAATTTGGAAAATCACTTGTTCAGCATTGATATCTTTGGTTAGCATGTCAGGGATTATGGTAAATCTAGAAGAAATATGCAGGGAAAGTAAAATTCAAAAATATGCATCCGTCCTGCTCTGGCTGGCACATATTGATACAGTCCATATGCCAGCTGTAAAATTAGCCTGTGTTGGCAAAACATGACTGTTGAGCCATACAATAATTAATTAACACAATAGTGTTGACTGTCAGCGCTCAGTTAAAGACAACAAGCTTGTTGCGTGTCCCTGAAAAAGAGTTTTCAGTGCAGCAAGTTTCCAGCAAGTTGCCCTAGAGAAGCTTAATTTCCTGTTTAGATGATAGAGATAAAGAGCGACTTTAGGTTTTTGTGAATGAGAGGAGGCCACATACAGTTAAACATATCAAGAAAGAACAAAATTATACAGAAACTTCTTATACGATATTGGTACATTAAAGGTGCATTGACTCAGAACATTTTGCATTTAAAAACATGAGATGCAGAGTAGTGGAATGAAATTGTTCAAAAAAGAAACATTAAAGATCTATAGACAGATTTTTGTTTTGCACAAGATGCTGCAAACACGTCTGTATAGAAGTTTATACAGAAAACAATGAAATAAGGACTATTATGGACTATTTGTTATTACTGTGACATATGTAACAAGGACACTGTAAATAAGGTTTTCTTTAAATGTAAGCATAGTTGAGAAAAGCCTGCTTCTGGACAAATAGTAAAAAATATTTTCCATCAGACTTAATAAATGAATAAATACTGTAACATTTGACTAGATGTACACTCGCAACTGTAAATAGGAAGTGTTTTCTCACCCCCATAATGCATATGTTTATCATTCTAATTAATTTGTGCTCCTAACTATATATATGATAGTAAAATTGCATATTATTATTTGCATTCACTATTGCTCTTCCACTGCTGTCTATAACCTAACTTACACCTGTGAGATTTTTTTGTTTGGCCCACTATTGGAGGAACCAACTGGTTTAAATGATACATGAATGCAGCTGCCACAGAAACATGTTCCTCAAAAGCTTCCCCATAAAACATCCCACCTTACCTGCCACATTCCTAGTTCCCGTTAAAAGCTATGAAATCCCATCAGAGTTCCTGCTCCTGTCCGGTAACACATGTGATGTCCATCTTCAGGCTCTCTGAGTGCTTTCCCAACTACCCAAAGGACTGACAAAATGCTGCAATGGATTTTTGGCGAAAGGTCAATTGCAAGTCTTGAAAAAAGGCAGGTAGCAAATTGCCATTGACTCAAGAAGTTTGAAAACTGAGGACAAAGTGGACTGCAAAGAACAAATGTCTCTAGACATCATGATTGGGGAAATAACAAGCCAAGAAGATTAACTCAAAATATTTACTGCCTTAGGTTATACTGCTTTAAATGACTCCCCCCCCCACATCAATCTACATTCCATATACCATAATGACAAAGCCGAAAAATGTTTTTTAACATATTTGCAAATTTAGTACAAATAATAATAATAATAATAATAATAATAATAATAATAATAAAATGAATTCATTGCACAAGCATGTATACCCTTATCTAGGACAGCTAAAAAATAACATATTTATATTGCTTGTAGATGTTACTACACTTTGAGTGAAGTTAACTTGTGGCAAATTCAATTGAATGGGTATGGTTTGGAAAGGCACACGTCTTAATAAAAGGTCTAACAGCTGAAATGCATATCATAGCAAAAAAACAAGCCCAGAAAAAAAAAAATGCCTTTAGAGCTCAGAAACAGAATTGCGTCAAGCCACACATCTGGGGAGGAGTTCAGAAAAAAATTATGCTGCATTGAAGTTTCACAGAAGCATGTAGTCTCTGTTACCCTTAATAGACAAAGTTTGAAACAACCAAGACTCTTCCTAGAGCTGGGCCTGAGCCTCCTGGCCAAAGTAAGCAATTGATGGAGAAGGGCTATGGTTAGTGTGGTGACCAAGAATCTGGTTGACCAAGAATCTAGTTGAGCTCCATGATCACATGTGGAGATAGGTTCTCTGGTCTGATGAACCTCAATTCCAGGCATCATGTTTGAATAAAACCAGGCACTGCTCATCACTTGCCTAGTAGCATTCCAGTAGAATGTGGTGGTAGAAGCGTCATGCTGTGGTACTGTTTTTCAGCGGCAGGGACTAAAGGACTCGTTAGAGTAGAAGGAAAGCTCAATGCACCAAAATATTGCCTTAATGAAAACTCAGTTCAGAGCATTCAGAACCTGGACAATGACCGTAAGCACACAGCAAGAGTAGCTTACAGACAACTCGTTGAATACCATTAAGTGGCCCATCCACAACCTGGGCTTGAACCCAATCAAATATTTCTGAAAAAATCCTGAAAATGTGCATCTGCCCCATCCAACCTGACAGAGCTTGAAGAGGTGAGAAGAATGGCAGTTCCCTTCCGGGAACTCGAGCCGCGTCATGGAACGCTATGGGGAACGCCATTGGCGGGCAGCACTCTGAATCATGTCTACAACCAATGAACGACGGGGGTGACGTCACAGGCGCGGTGACGTCATCGACCAGGAAGTATAAAGCACGTGCGTTTGAAGCCGGCGGCAGCTTTTGTCATTCAGCGAGAGCGCTCTATGTCTGTGTCTGTCTCGAAGCCATTCTGCTGTTTTTTCGTGCCCAGTTTGGTACACTTTTATTTGAGTAGTTATGGCTTCAAAGCAACCTTATAAAAAGAGTTTTGTGGCGGTGAAGCGCCCACATAGGCAGTGTGTCCCTCCCTGCCAACGCTACATTGTTGGTGGGGATACACACAGCCTATGTGTAGTTTGCTTGGGAGCGGGGCGCGCACAGTCAGCCCTCGAAAAGGCTGACTGTCCGCACTGTGAACGCCTTCCAGTGCGGGTGCTTCGCTCCCGGAAAGCCCTCTTCGAGGAGGGGGCTTTCACCAGCGTTCCCCGCGGGTCTGGCCCCGCTTCCGCCGAGGCGGAGTAGCAGCTGCACTCGTGGGGTTCGCAGCTCGATCTGCTGGAGGGTATGGAGACGGGTGACCCCCTATCTCCGCCCTCACTCAGCGGGTCGAGCGATCTCCTCCTGGACGTGGAAGCCCGCACTGCGGTTACTTCCCCCCGGGAGGGGATCCCAGAGCTTCTCTTGTCTTCCTCCGAGGAGGTTGACTTTGAGAGCCTGGATGTGCAAACACCACCGCCACCCCGATCGCCTCACTACGAGGAGCTGATGGAGGTGCTGACGAACGCGGTTGCCAAGCTTAATATCTCTTGGCCCGCTGAACAACAAAGCCATGAGCCGCAGCGAAGCCGATTGGATGATCGCTTCCTGCGGACAAAGTCAGCACCCCCTAAGCGGAGTCTTCCCTTCTTCCCCGATCTACATAAAGAGCTTTCTAGATCGTGGGAGAAGCCGTACTCTTTCCGCCTCTTTAACCCCTCTGAAAACTACGGAAACGTGGGGGGTGCGGAGGAGTACGGGTACAGGACGATGCCACGGGTCGAACAGACGCTCGCGGGCTATCTGTCACCCGGCTCGGCGTCGTCCTTGAAGGCTCCGCCCTTGCCCACTAAGCCATTAAAAGTTACATCCAGCTTAATGGGCAAGGCGTACACGGCAGCAGGTCAGGCTGGTACATGCCTACACACTATGGCAATCCTCCAAGCGTACCAAGCCGACCTGCTAAAGGAGTTTAACGAAGGCTAGGAAGTCAACATCACAGCGATGCGTAGGACCGCAGATCTCGCTCTCCGCGCCACCAAGGAGACCGCCCGTGCTGTGGGGCGGTCTATGGCAGCCCTGGTGGCCGCGGAGAGGCATCTCTGGCTGACCCTGTCTGAAGTTAAAGAGAAGGACAGGGTCACGCTCCTGGACGCCCCCCTGGAACCATCTGGCCTCTTTGGTGCTTCGGTCGACACCGTTGTCGCCAGGCACCAGGAGGCCCGCAAACAGGCGGCGGCGTTCAGGACATTTCTTCCTCGCCGAGTTTACTCCTCTGAGGCTGCTAGACGGGAGCAGCCTCAGCCGTGTACCAGCTCCTCGCACCATGAGGCACAAAAGCAGAGCGTTGCCGCCCATGCTCCTCCGGCTAGGCCTAGAGGGCGGGGTCAGCAACGCTCTAAGCCGGGGGCCTCTAAGAAGAGGCCCGACCTGAGGGTCGTCCTCCAATCTAAGAGGTCCTCAGCTAAACGGCCCTGATGGTTGTGGCTCAGGGTCGTTGAGGGCAGCCCCTCTCGAGGGGGTTTGCACCGTACCCAAGGGTGTGGGTTTCAAACCCCCTCGGGGCCCTCAGGAGATTTTTCAGCTAACCCTGCCAGTGTTACAGGGCGCGGCGATCTCCCGCGAACGTCATTCTCTAGCTGTTCCGCCCAGAAACATAGCGGCCCTGGAGAGTTCGCGACCCCCGCGGGGGTCTTCAGAGGAGCTAGTTCAGGAGCTTCCTGCCAGCTCGCTGTTACAGGTCTCCGAATTAGTTCCTCAAATAAATCCAGACACCAGTCTCGAGAGGCTGGTTCCCTTAGTAAACTTTCTGGCAGCGTGGAAACTACTGCCAAATGTTTCTATGTGGGTCCTGCGTACTGTAGAGAAAGGTTACGCTATTCAGTTCGACACCAAGCCGCCACCTTTCAGCGGGGTATTTCCAACTTTAGTAAGCCCCGAGCAGGGTCTGGTAATGGAACAGGAAGTAGAAACTCTTCTGAGGAAGGAGGCCATCGAGGTGGTCCCTCCTCAAGACAGGGAATCCGGGTTCTACAGCCGGTACGTCATTGTTCCGAAGAAGGATGGGGGGCTTCGGCCCATCTTAGATCTCAGGCTTCTAAACCGCTCAGTCAGAAAACTGAAGTTCAGAATGCTCACAGTCAAGCAGGTCGTGTCACAAATCAGGTCCGAGGACTGGTTTTTCACGATAGATCTAAAAGACGCGTATTTCCACGTCTCCATCCTTCTTCAACACAGGAAGTTTCTCAGGTTCGCTTTCAGGGGCAAAGCTTACCAATACAGAGTACTTCCTTTTGGCCTAGCTCTCTCACCCGAACTTTCACGAAGTGTGTGGATGCTGCGCTGGCTCCACTGCGACTCCAGGGCATCCGCATACTCAACTACATAGACGACTGGCTTATCCTAGCCAGTTCAGAGCAGTTAACGGTTCAGCATCGAGGTGTTGTTCTCGCTCACATGCAAAAGTTGGGGTTGAGACTCAACGCCAAGAAGAGTGTGCTCTCTCCATTATAGAGGACCACTTATCTGGGCGTGGTGTGGGATTCATCCACGATGCAGGCACAATTGTCACCTGCTCAGATCGATTCCATACTTACTGCAGTAAACGCAGTCAAGCTAGGCCAGTCACTCACTGTCAAACAGTTCCAAGTACTGTTAGGTCTTATGGCAGCCGCTTCCAACGTAATACCTTTTGGACTGCTGCACATGAGGCCACTGCAGTGGTGGCTCAAAACCAGGGGGTTCTGCCCGAGGGGAAACCCATTCCACAAGATCAAGGTCACGCGGCGCTGCCTACGTGCCTTGGCCATGTGGAAGAAACCCTGGTTTCTCTCTCAGGGTCCAGTTCTGGGGGCACCTTGCCGCCGCGTCACGCTAGCGACAGATGCGTCCCTTACCGGATGGGGAGCGGTCATGAGTGGCCGCTCAGCCCAAGGCCTGTGGAGCACTCACCACCTCTCATGGCACATAAATCGCCTAGAGATGTTGGCTGTGTTCCAGGCCCTGAGGAGTTTCCTTCCAGACCTAAGGAACCATCACGTGCTGGTCCGTACAGACAGCACCGCGGTAGTTTATTATATAAACCATCAAGGAGGTGTCCGCTCACGCCCCTTATTCAAGCTGGCGTACCGGATCCTCCTTTGGTCTCAAGGAAAACTCCTCTCCCTGAGAGCAGTCCATATTCCTGGACATCTGAATGTGGGAGCAGACGTCCTGTCAAGGCAGGGGCCGAGGCCCGGGGAATGGATGCTTCACCCAGAGGTGGTGAAGCAGATCTGGAGAGTGTTTGGCCAGGCACAGGTGGACCTTTTCGCGACTCGAGAGACATCGCAATGTCCCCTCTGGTACTCTCTAGTTCCTCCAGCTCCACTGGGGCTGGATGCCATGGTACAGACGTGGCCGAGGCTTCGTCTGTACGCTTTTCCCCCGATCGCTCTGCTCCCGGGAGTTCTGGAAAGGGTCCGCCGGTTTCAAGTACGGCTGTTACTAGTAGCCCCGTACTGGCCGGCCCGAGTTTGGTTTTCGGACCTAATATCTCTCCTCGACGGCTCTCCGTGGGAGATTCCCGTCAGGAGGGACCTCCTATCTCAGGCTGGGGGCACAGTTTGCCACCCCCACCCAGAGAAGTGGAGGCTATGGGTGTGGCCCCTGAGGGGGCACAACTCATAGGAGCGGGTCTCTCAACCGAGGTTGTTGAGACCCTTCTCCAATCCAGAGCTCCCTCTACGAGGAAACTGTATGGCCTTAAGTGGAACTTGTTTGTGAGATGGTGCCACGAGCACCACTTAGACCCAGTTAACTGCCCGGTTGGTACAGTCCTGGAGTTTCTACAATCTCGCCTTTCCGCAGGGCTAGCTCACTCCACCCTGAAGGTTTACGTGGCGGCTATAAGTGCCTACCACGCCCCTCAAGGTGGTCTCTCAGTGGGCCGAGATCCCTTGGTTATTCGTTTCCTCCGCGGTGCACTCAGGTTGAGGCCTCGAGTGAAACCGTGGGTTCCTACATGGGACCTAGCTGTGGTGCTAGAAGCTCTATGTAAGCCTCCATTTGAGCCAATAGAGGAGATTACGGATCGCATGCTTACCATTAAGACAGCGCTTCTGTTAGCTCTCACCTCTCTCAAGAGAGTTGGGGACCTGCAGGCCCTTTCGGTGGCCCCTTCTCATTTAGAGTTTGCTCCAGGATGGCCAAGGCCTTGCTTTACCCTAGAGTCGGGTACGTCCCGAAGGTCCCCTCCCTAGTGCCACAGCCCGTAACGCTACAAGCGTTTTATCCTCCTCCATTCATGGAGCCAAGTCACAGGAAGTTCAACTGCATGTGCCCAGTCAGAGCCTTAGACGCCTACGTCCACAGAGCTGCCACGTGGCGTAGAACAGAACAACTGTTCGTCTGTTACGGCCCCCAAAGAGGGGGGGCCTGGCTGCAAAGCCTACTATTAGTAGATGGATTATTGATCCTATTATTATTGGTACTACGAACTCGACCTCAGAGCCGCTCCAGGCTCCGCTGTCCTCTCGACTTATCGAGACTAGGTCCAGAGAGTCAGCCACCTCCCTAGCCAGGAGGAGACTTCTCAAGGCGCATTCTTTCTGCGGAAAGAAGAGAAGTAACTTTCGCCACTAAGAGATCTGCATCTTCAACCTTTTTGTCCGTGGAAAACTAGACAAAAGCTCTTACTCTCGCGTTCTGTTACCAGACCGAGCTCTTTCAGTCCCTCTTGTTCTGGCAGAACCCCAGACAAAGGTCTAAGACTCCTCGTGAGCCCGAGGGCCGAGGGGTGCCTCTTGCACTGGCTGGCGAACCAGGCAGAGGTCCATTTGTTCTCGTGTGCCTAAGGGCCGAGAACCATACAGCCCTCTTGTCCGCGGAAGGCTAGACAATGGCTTAATTCTCCTCGTGTTCTGGCGCAAGAAGCTACCAGACCGAGTGTATTTCGGTCCCTCTGGTTCTGGCCTTTTCCCAGACCAAGGACTAAGACTCCTCGTCTGCCTGAGGGCCGAGGAGTGCCTCCTGCGCTGGCTGGCTACCAGGCAGAGGCCCCTACTGTCTTCCCGTGTGCCCGAGGGCCGGGGATTGCAGTGCCCTCTTGTCCGCGCAATGCTAGACAATGGCTTATTCCCTCGCGTCCTGGCGGAGCTCCAGGCCGAGCCTCGGGTCCCTCTTGTTCTGGCTGAACCCCCAGACAAAGGACTACCTTCTCCTCGTGTGCCTGCGGGCCGAGGAGCACTCTTGAGGTCGAGTGTACTGTCCTCGTGGGTCTGCGGACCGAAGGCTACCCTACACCATCTGTCCGCGGAATGCTAGACAGTGGTCATTGCGGTCCCTCTTGTTCTGGCAATACCCCAGACAAAGGACTAAGACTCCTCGTGTGCCTGAGGGCCGAGGAGTACCTCTCGTTCTGGCTGGCAACCAGACAGAGGATAACCACCATTCCTCGTGTGCCAGCGGGCCGAGGAGCACTCTTGAGGCCGAGTGCACTGTCCTCGTGGGTCTGCGGACCGAGGACTACCTTACACCACCTGTCCGCAAAGTGCTAGACAGTGGTCATTGCGGTCCCT
This sequence comes from Garra rufa, assembly GCF_049309525.1. Taxonomy (NCBI): domain Eukaryota; kingdom Metazoa; phylum Chordata; class Actinopteri; order Cypriniformes; family Cyprinidae; genus Garra; species Garra rufa. Next base: position 8,138,272 of record NC_133376.1, read on the forward strand.
CTTGTTCTGGCTAACTCCCAGACAAAGGATTAAGACTCCTCGTGTGCCTGAGGGCCGAGGAGTACCTCTCGCTCTGGCTGGCGACCAGACAGAGGAAGTCTACCTTTCCTCGTGTGCCCGAGGGCCGAGGACCACGGGGCCTTCTTGTCCGCGGAATGCTAGACAAGGGCTCTCTCTCTTTTCCACCCTGGTTGAACAGACACTGCTCAGGGCTTGGAAATTATGGGGGCGTTGGTAGTCTCGTTCCCCATAGCGTTCCATGACGCGGCTCGAGTTCCCGGAAGGGAACGTCTCGGGTTACGTATGTAACCTTAGTTCCCTGAGGGAATGAGACGCCGCGTCTCGAACCATAATTCCCGCACCCTGCGGCGCTCGCTTCATTCCTTAGAGCTGCCGCCGGCTTCAAACGCACGTGCTTTATACTTCCTGGTCGATGACGTCACCGCGCCTGTGACGTCACCCCCGTCGTTCATTGGTTGTAGACATGATTCAGAGTGCTGCCCGCCAATGGCGTTCCCCATAGCGTTCCATGACGCGGCGTCTCGTTCCCTCAGGGAACTAAGGTTACATACGTAACCCGAGACGATAATTGCCAAATGCTAATGTGCAAAGCTTGTCGCATCATAAAACACTTGAGGCTGTAAAGGTGCTTTAACTAAGTACAGAGTTAAGGGTATGAATACTTATGCAATGTACTTATTTCAGTGTTTTAATTTGTATTAAATTTGCAAAGTTAGACAATTCTGTTTTTGCTTTGTCATTGTGGTATATGGAGTGTAAAATGATGTGTGTGGGGGGGTGAATTTAAAGCAGTTTAACATATGGCAGCAACATAAAACAGGAACAAAAACTAAGGGGTATGAATACTTTTGCAAGGCTCTAGCAGATTTACAAATATTACTTGCCAAACCTGCCACTGTCAGCACAAAAACACCTTCTCTTTGCCAAATCTATTTACTTTTGTTACTACTCACTAATTTACTACTCACCTTTCCAGTTTAAGTACAATCGTTTCTTTTGCTTTGGTCACTAACTCTTGTTTGCCTGAGACTGCAGGCCCACAGGCTGCTAGCCTGACCATGATTCAACTATTGGACTGATCCCCACTCTTCTGCAATCCTGGCCAGTGCTTGATCCAGTCGGATAACGAAGAGATTGATAACAGACCTATTGAGATAGAGCGCTCCCTCAGTGTATTTGCCAGCCTGTAAATCAGTGAGGTAAGCCACCAGCCTACGCTAGCTGAGCCAGAAGTAAATTGCTGTTTACTCCGGAGCCTGCGGGTGTCCTTTAGGCCAGAGAGCCCCTGGTCGCACTGTAACTCAAGAGCTGTGTGTCATTATATACAGGGAACTGATCAATAGGTGCAGGGAAATCCATAGGAAATCTGGGTAAAACCTGTGCTTCATTCCTTAGCTGTCTGCCTGAATGACAGCACTCTGCTGTCAAAAGATGCTGATGATGTATTTGGTTTAGTGTTGGGCTGAATTTGGAATGCAACACTCCAGTACATCCAAAATGTTTACAAAAAAGAAAAAGAAAAAGAATATATATATATATATATATATATATATACATAAACATTAACATTATACATAAACAAAAAGAAAAAGAATATATATATATATATATATATATATATTGACAGAACTGTCAGAGAGCTCTTAAATATTATGTTGATATTTAGCTGCATATTGGTACAGCTGTGATTCAGCGCAATATCACATGAGATCTCTCATCTACTTGATGAGTAATATTGTGTTTATACAACAGTTCTACAGCACAAATGTATAAATACATAAACAAAATAACAATGTGTGAGTGTTTTTTAAAAGCCCTATTTTGTGCAGAACTACTTCCACCACAAATTCAAATCTAAAGTTGACAGTTTAACAGCTGAGCCCAAGCCTCCGTTACTAATTTAAAAAACGTCACTTTAGAACTAGTAACGAAGGAACTTTGTGTTTATTAATTAAAAGCTTATTGTATTACTGTATTAAAAGCTCAATGTATTATGTAGAGTATTATGAAAGAGAGAGAGAGAGAGATGACTGATCGAGTGATTACTTGCATCTGATACAGCATTCATTCTGAAGATCGGTCTCGTATTCACAATAAACATTAATTTGAATATCTGTTAAGAAAAGCGTTATCTTTGTCGTAATTTTAACATCCTTTCATCTGTTAAGAGTGATTTTACTGCTCAGTGCATTTGTTAGCTACATCAAGCTGTTGTTGAAACTAAAAATAACTTCCGTTTATAGCATTAACTTTTCAATGTACACATTTGTACTGCTGACTCATAAACACAGTCTCTTCTCACCATCTAATGGCAGAACAATGTAACTAAAATCACCATCACCATACTAAACACTATTATTTAAAACTATTACTTATATAAAATATTATTTATTGAATAATACTATTTAATAAACAACAACGACAACAGCCATCATAAAAGTTGATAGGCAATTCAGTCAAAAGTACAATATACAACAATATACAACATACTGATATACAGCACTGAATTTACATAAACATGAGCTTTTGCCAAAACTATCTTCTCTGGGACAAATAATAGATTAATGAGACCAAAGACTACCGTTAGATTTACCCATAACAAATTATATTTCATGTGTAACCACTACAGAGACATCAGAGCCATCGGAAAACGTTGACACAAATTTTCAAATAATTATCTTTATTAAAAAAAAAACCCTGAATATTAGAACTATAAACAAGTATATTCTCAGCTGGAAACCTCTTAAAACGACATTCCATGACACAAAAACAGTAATGTTCATAAAATGATACTGGATTTGGATTTGTAAATCACTGCAGAAGTCTTAAGCTACTAAAGATTTCCATTATATAAATGCTGTTTGATTATTAGTCATCAGGACATCAGTTAGCATAGTCATCAGCAGGCCTTTTAAGCCTGCAATTACACTTTATTTCAACATATTACGTGTTTTGTTCTGCCTATTTACAATCCCTTAAGACTGAACTGACTGTGTTTGCATGAATTTTACATCATACAGGCATATTCGATTTTTTTCACAAAAGCAAATTCACATGTATAACACTGCAAAAGATGTGAGATGTGTTATGAAATGTTATGGTCAAATACGCTCATCTATTACAAGACCATTCCATTGAAGAGTTCAGTTCCTATCATAATTAAACACATCAGCTAATCAAGGTCTTTAGGATTAGTTAATTATTCCAGGCAGGTGTGTTTGATTAGGGTTAGTACGAAACTCGGTGGGTCATGGCCCTCCAGCTGTGGAATCGAATAACCCTGGTCCAGCATTAAGGAACTGGAAAAGAACTGCAGTGGAACGGAAAATATTCTATAGGAAAAGTCCGTTATGACTGAAGGTGACATCTGTGAAGGTAATATGTATGATCCTACTGAATAGAATGCACCCTTGGGTAAAAATCTTTTTTTCTTTTTTTCTTTCTTTTTTTTTTTATCATAGTGACAATTTGAAATCAAGTATCGGGAATCACAGTTTGTAAAATAATAATTTTTTCACACTAATGTGAGTGGCATCCAGGTATCTGTTAAGGAAGCAGACGGACGAGAGAGGTAAGTGAACACAATCGAGGTTTTATTCATAAACAGCAGAGCAATGAAGATGATGACGTGCAGAGCCGGGTAAGTAGAACTGTTTCAGATGCAACGTAATTCTTGAATGGAAAGCTGGTTTGACTGAAGATGATTTCTTTTTGCAGGAACGACGAGAGGAGGATTTCGAATCGTGACACACACACGCCGGTGGTGTTTGAGATGCAGACTTACGGCACACACACACGCTGAAGACTGGGAGCGGCTGATCTATGGACAGACTGGAACAAAGCAGATAAACAGGTAAGTAGTCACAGGTAAGTATCAAGGTAGGTTTTGTGAACTTTGGCAGAGATTCACAATGAGTCCGCTTCGAACAAACGAGCCCGGACACTGAGAGCTGTGCGTGGTGTGCTTATAAGTGCTGGAGGTGATTGCGTGCAGGTGCGTGTCATCAGTACTCAGGTGAGAGTGATCGCTGTGTGAGGGAGGTGGAAGAACCTGGCCAATCCGTGACAGTATCATTGTGGAAATTAATATACTTATGTAAATGTTTATTTTTCACCAAAATAGGTTTAGCAGTCAGAAGAGAGATATATATTACTCCCATTACATTTATCACACTAAAAATATTGCTTGAGTGGAGAATGGGGTTTGCTGCTAATTTGCTGCTTATTAATAGTTAGTAAGGGAGTTTTTAAGTTTAGGTATAGGATAGGGTTGAGGGATCTAAAATATGCTCATGCAGAACAAGGCATTAATATGTGTGTTATAACAACTAACATGCTAGTAATGTTGTAAAGTATGTAAATAAGCAACTAGATTTAATCCTTAAAATAAATTGTTACCACAACTGGATTTAATGGAAATTCAGTTGAATTTCTACCCGGTACATTCCTCAGTCACATGCACACAGCACACTGCTTACTGCATTGAGAAGCAATCTACTTCTCAAAAAAAAAAAAAAAAAAAAAAAACAAGAGCGCCACACTGAAGCTCCTAAAACCCAGCATTCCTTGACAGTCCACTGGAGGAGAAAGAGATGGCCATATGCCAGACTGCAGCCATGGATAGTGCCATCAAGAGGTTGATGTGTTCTGGGAGTGAGAATCCTCAAACCAATACCAGCAGCGATTGCCAAGATAGCAGGTGAGGATGCCATCTTGTCAGATGCTGAGCTCAAAGAAGAAATACAAACTATCCTGCCCACTTAGTTTATTTTAATCTGCCTTCATGCTTTCTTGTTGTTCAATGAAAGAATCGATTAAAGTCTTACTATACACTACAATCAAAGTCAATATTTGTATTAGTTTGCATGCATGTCTGCTTATGGCCTACTTATGACAACATGTTTATACTTAGACTCAACAAAAAAAAAAAAAAAAATGGTGGAACAAAAAACAAGAAAAAAAGTGAAATATGGACAAACCCAGTGACTGGGTTGTTATTACCTCGTTGGGTTAAATATTTAACCCCAACCTTCTGGTTATTTTATTTAACTGATCTATTGCTTAAAAAAAAAAACCTATGGCTGGCTTAAAAAATACCCAAAATAAGTCGTACATTAAAAATCAGATACCTAATTACTAGAGGCATCAGTAATAATTAAACTGTGAACATTCATTAGTAAGCAATGAAACAAAGTGTATTGTTTAATGATTATGTATTCAACTTATTAATACATGTTAATTTATTGAACATATTAATAAGTGGTATTTTGGGTTCATTTAAAACTAGAAATATAGTAATTTTGGTTACAACTTTATTTTATGGTGTCCTTGTTACAGTGTAATTATACATTTAGTTACTAAGTGTAGGGATTAAGTACATTTAATTTAGCTCAAAGGGAATCGAATATGATTCAATAGGGAATTTGAACAGAATCGCTGTTTTACGGCTGTTCAGAGTCGACCCGCGATTCATTAAACGAGTCGTGTAACAGAAACTCTGCCATGGATATTACTATCCAGAATATAGTGAAAACACTATATATTAGCACAGTTGCAAAATCGGCAGTTTAAGACATTAACTTGTAAGCACAAAACACAAGATACTTATCTTTTCTAATAAAAATATGATTTTATTGGATAAACCTAACACATACAAACTAATCTAACATAAACACATGCATTCACACAGGTTGCAGAAAGAGAAAGTGAGGAAAGAATGAGTTTAAAGGAATGAAAATATGAAGTCCCAAGTTTATAGCAATATGTGTAATTGCTTAGACCTGAACAACCATCAATCACTTAATTAACCCTCGTATTGAGTCTCTCAAAGAGGTTATTAAACTTTATATCAAATGCACCAGTTCAGTTAGAACCTGGAGGTTACTTGCGTTGCCTTTTTCCGTGCCGAGGGAATTCCTTTCGCGCGTCGCTCCAGAAAGGGGGCCTTCCCGAGGTTGTCGATTGGTTGGTGGTCGGTCGATGTGATGTCTTCTTGGGCGTTGCCTGATGATGCGGAGTTGTGCGCTGGTTAGAGTTCGGATCAGCACAGACGTTTGGGTCACGGCTTGCGGCAAAACTTAACTAGAACACGAAACTCTCAACGGAAAGTAATAAAAAGAATTAAAGTAAAAGACAGAATGTAACGATCTCCTCATGTTTCCTTTAGAGGAGCGGCTGGCATGCAGGCCAGGCAGCGTCGAAACGTGGCGGCACGAAGCCGTAAGAGTAAGAGAGCAAGAGTATGGAGTAAGAGCGTAAGAGTAAGAGAGCGATTTGAATGGTGTCCTGAGTATTTAAAGTCAGCTTTTGGACACATCCCAAATGGTGTCTTGACCAATTAAAACATTATCCTAAGTCGGGGTACTGCTGGTTCCTCCTCCCAAACCATAAATCACAATGTTATCTTATCGGTCCCGTGGTCCCAATTTTCCTGCTCTTGGCAAAGTTAAATTTGGACATGATTTCGATAACCAGACTAAAATACATTTTATAAAGAATTGAATTATAGAAACATTTCAAGAATGCAATTTCGAGTTCACGCATACCAAACACCAATATAAACCATTAAACTATTCAATAGTTATCAAAAGGGACATACACAATAAGTGATTAAAACATAATAGGCAAATGTATGGGTTACAAAGAGTATAGGAAGTTATGCATAGAAATGATGAGTTGCTCATGAGTCCTTTTTATCATCATTTTAGGTGTACATGTGAACAGGAAGTTTCCTGTGCCATACTGTGGATGTAAGGATGTGTTCTGTGAGGGAGGAAAAGGTCAAAAGGGTGTAGAAAGAATTTCAGTGTCCTGTGCGTGGGGGAGCCCACCAACCGAAATCTCTAATGATTGTCATGTGATGTTCAAGATGTGCATCTCTTTGACAATTAATCTTGGTTACTTGCTCCAAAGTTGACAATCTCCTTCCTTATCAACAAGTGTCCTTTTGTGTTAATGTTGCAAGTTCCTAGTTTTAAGCTTCTAGTTTAAATGGTTGCTTCGAGCTGGCTGGCACCAGGGTATCAAACGTCAGATTTATGACGGGGCCTCTTGTGGAATTTGAGTCTGTAGAAGTGTTTTAACTTCTAATCGAATCTCCTGAATTGTCTGATTCGCGCTGAGATCCTACATAAGTAACTACATTTACTTACTATATGATTAGAGTAGGATAAGGGTTTGGCTTAGGGTTACTTACGTGTAATTATGCAGACTTAATTGTTATTACAATAGTAAGTACATGTAGCATATGTAACAAGGACACCTTAAAATAAACAAGTTCGGGAGACTGTCTTACTATAGGGAGATGAGAGGTTCTGTATTACTTACTATTGGATAAAGTGTAACGGCTAACTTGGATCACATGTCCCTTAATAACCAATCACATTACCAATCACATTACCTTGACGTCATTGAATTTCAGTCACAGTTGTACGACACTCAATCGCTGTTTATGGATACCATAGGAATGAATCGTAAGCTAAATCTTACCTGTCACAAAAAGTCAGTGACTTCTCTTAAAAAACTAAAAATTCAATCCAAAAGTTTTTTTTTTTTTTTTTTTTGTGTAAAACATGTTGAAGATTAGCAGATAGGCTGTCGAAAAAAGGCCTCTAAAAAGCTGTTTCCTCCATTGACATCCATTAAACAAACAAACAAAAACAGCCTTTGGTCTCCTTTTCCATGTACTGCCATGAATGTGATATGTGTGGCAGCGAAATCATTTTCAGCAATTAAAACCGTATAATTTACTCTGTACTTCACAAAAAGATACCGGAGGACTTGGCATGCAACGCGACTTGTTTGTAATCTTTCTATACTGCTTACTATGGTTAGTTTTTTCAACAAATACATGTCACTGTACTTTTATTTGCCTGCTGCATGTTTTATATTGTTCAGAAGTGGGTAGGTTTAGGGTAGGGGTATGCATAAGATGCATAATGCAAACAACTAAAAACAATGAAAGACCCTGCACATCCAAAAGTGACGCCAAAGGAGTAGCCTGAGTGTCAAAAAGTGACGCCAAGGAGTCCTAACCGTCAATATGTGACCAGTTGGGGAGTGAGTATGTGTTGAATTGCGGGGTTTGTCCATATTTCACCCAGTGTTGGCTTATTTTTAACCCAGCATTTTTTTTAGAGTGTATGTTTGCATATGATACAGATTGTATAAATTACCGCACATTTCCAGTTAATTACCTTTAATTTATCTAAATTACCCATAGAGTTTTCAACTTGGAATATTTCCAAAATTTCCTATCTTGACTTTCCATGCAAAGTTTCTAGAAAGTTTCCGGGGTGTATGTGTGTGTGTGTGTGCCTACTTAACCATATTTTGGGGACAATTTTGTACTTAAAAGTGGGCAAAACCCGATTTAATCGTAAAAAAACTCTCTTTGTAAAACTGATATAAAAATAAACTTTTTTTTTTTTTTTTGTAAAAATGCAAAAGGTTTTCGGTGATGAGTAGGGTTGGGTTTAGGGGTAGGTTTAAGTTAGAAAATGTATAACTATCTGTATATACAAACAATAGAAGTCTATGTAATGTCCCCATTTAGCGATGTAAACATGTTTGTATACACACACACACTACAACATACAATATATGCACAGTACTGTACAAATTTTCAGTATGCATAAAATACCCAGATGACCAACTATATTTAGCAAAAAGAGTGCTAAATAATTGAGCTTACTGTGTTAAATACTGTATTCCACAATGCAATGTGAACTCAACCTCCTATTTCCTCTGTGATCAAGAGTTCAAGGTTTGGCTGGTTAGCATGGCCCCATTAGCTCCTGCTGTAGTAACAACACGTACTGGATATATATTGTATTAATTATAGGACTCTTTGAAATATGACAACATGTAAGGCCTCTATAGCATATTGGTGGAATACTGACTACTGGTTAAATTTGCTGTTCACCAATGTATATAATATGCCTGTACTGTACAGTATTCATTAAGTAGTAGTATTCCATTCTGAAAGCAGTTATTGTTCTTATATGGAGTACAAAGTAAGCATTTTTTCAATGACAATTTTGAATAATGATCTGTCTTATTCAGCATTTGCTCACAAAACTGCACGTTGTACTCGTAAAAGCAAGAGTAAAAGGATTTCCCTCATGCATTGGATATGAGAGGCGTTAAGCTGTTTGTGCAGCATCAGAGCGACGGCGCTCTGGGTTTTGCTAAGGCCTGACAAACCCATGAGTTGGATAAGCCCTTGCTAGGTGCCAGTCCACAGAGACGCTGACAGATACAAGGGCACTAAGTCCTTTCTAGGCTTTCACCTAGCCTGCAACTGGAAGACTCGGTCGGATTATGTTGACACGGCGGGGACACGGCAGTTAACTGCATATGACTGAAGCGGCGGATCGTTACGGCCTTCTTTTTTTCTACCTCACACCTCGCAAATGTAAACATTTTCTTCGCTTGTCTACTGCTATTTTCCACGTCTTGGGAATTTCTGCCTTTTTTCTCCGTGTTGTTTGCTCTCTGAGGAATTGTAAGTGTGACCTTACCAGGCTGATTTTGATTCATGTGTGTATTTCTCTGTTTACGCTGTGACGGTTTTACCGATGATCGATTTGATGACTTCACAATGACTTCAGACTTCCACTGGGACGCTGTGCTTCCTTTCCAAACTATTTCAAATGGCCTGATGTCTTATGCATAAGCTCTTAATAATTGGATGCCATCAATATGTGTAATCTGTGTTGAATAAAACATAGACCGCAAAGGTGCTTCAGAGGACAATGTCAGAGAGAATATTAAAATAAATATTAGTGATGCACTCAAATGAAAATTCTTGGCTGGTCATTTTCAAAGATTTATGTTTGAGATAGCAATCTATTATATTAAAGGGCCATTTAGTAGTTCTTTAGCTAGCGCTAGGATTGCTGGTTTTTCTTTATTTTAAGTACTGATACCACAATGGTGTTACACACTGAACTGCTGATTAGCATGATATTAAATATGATTTCACCTGGAACTGGTTCATATGCAAGGTTCTTTTCTTTATGTCAGAATTGCTCTTATTCAATCTGAGACAAAATTATGCTTTATGACATTTTTGGTGCATTGCTAATGACTATATAATTTGACCCCAGATGAGCAAAGTTATATTAAAATGAAAGAAGAGAAAGCCAATATGCAGGAAACTTTGTAAGAAGTCACCTATGCGCTTCCTATCTGCATGCATGTGGTGTCCTCACATTGTCAGTCAGCACTGACTGTCCTGCTCTTGGTTTTTGTCCCTTCACAGTTTCTATATATACACCCTTATTTCAAATCTTTTGACAGTGCATTATCATCCTATAATATTCACAGCTGCCATGAAATCATACCAGTAGGATAAAAATCTTATAAAATGAAAATCAACTAACTATATAAATACAATTACTTACTTACGTATGCTTAACAGACATAGTCACTATGAACCAACATGTTTGGCTTAACAGTTTGTTTAAATGTAGCTGTGCATTGTAAAAGGGAGCACTGTTAAAATTAAGCTAATTTTATTTCATAATCTCATATGATTTTCATTAGAGGGTATTAGTTTAATTTTAAATGAGTGAAGCCATCACTATAACTGATCAGGGTCTTTATTTGTCCCTGAAACGCTGTGTAGCAGTCGACTGGAACTCTAATTAAAAGATGATAAAGCTTCCGCCGATCACTTTGTCAGATTAGATGTTTTAATAAACTTTGAATCTCATGGCACTTCACAAACTCCAGAAGATTTTCCTTCAAATAATGGTAAAAATCTAATTTAAATGCTCCCCTGTTCAGTTGAGAAATTTAATTAGGTATCTTACACCAGATGAACAAAATCACATCAGTAAATACAATTTGGCAAAAAAAAAAAAAAAAAAAAATTATTGTGCTCTTAGCCATGCTTCATTTTAATGAGAGTCTTATTATGAACATGTTTTTGATTAATCTCACTCATGATGTGTTCATTAAATAGCATGAAGCTTGTTTTAGAAACCAGCTAACTGTAAATTTTTATGTTAATTTATACATATTGTTATAACATGAATGTTGTTTTACCAGCATTACTTCAATACACACCACCTGCACAAGTAGATGTCGTATAACCCCAGCGGTCATTATAATTACATTGCTTGCAGGGAGAATGATTTTCAGTTTCTGTACCACTTAATGTACTTTGAACTTCATTCAAGCTGCCTTTGTAGGTAATTTCAGCCTTAGGTGTGTTGTCTATCTTTTTTTTTTTCTATTGAAAGACTTTGAGTCTAGAGTCTAGAGCAATCTATGGAAACTTATTCCCACCACATTATACTTAAAAGATAAATTCAACTTTTTCTCTCGCAGTTCAAGTTTACATCTGGGAATCGCCTGAGAGACCGATCATCTCTGAGCCTTATATACAAAAAGGCCAATTGAAAATTGGCGAGTGGACATGCACCACTCATACAGGTTTTCGCTGAAGAGCCGATCAAGCCGGCGTCAGCGTGACGCCAGGGGCGTGGCAGGGGAATGTAACGTCTCCGTTCCCTCCTTCAGGGAACAAGGGTTACCTTCGTAACCTAGACGTTCCCCTTCAGTCGAATCACTTCGACATTACATTGGGAACTGACCCATGGAACAGGCCACGACCCTGGCACCGCGTTACGCACAACTTCACGTGCCGACAAGTATACGTGCCGGCAGGCGGAGTGTAACGTAACCTTCCCAACGCCCTGAGGCCCAATAGGGGGGCCTTTCCAGGGATGCCAGTTGTACTGAAGCATGGGTTGGGGGGGCGGAGCACATGAAAGTTTCTACATGTGGAAATGAGAATAATTCAATATATCCATAAAGGTTTTTAGGGATACACGAGGGAAACAGCGGTATCCTCCGCTGGAAATAATGAAAAGTATAGCCACAACCTGCGGGGCGAAGGAGACCCAGGCAGGATCACAGTCCAGGACTACTCCGCGCCTAGCCCTGACTGCGGGGCATGGAGGACCCAAAGCCAAGAGCCAAGGCTCATGGCTGTCCCTGAGTATGACAGGGAGATGGCATCTACCACCCAATGAGCCAACCTCGGTTTGTGGACAACATTCCCTTTCTGCTGAACCCCGAAGCAGATAAAGCTGCTCGGTGCGCCTGAAGTGCCGAGTGATTTCGTTTTCACATGTTTATGGACACAACATCGCAAGGCTGGGTCTGCCTCCTCCAGGGCAGAGCTTGCAGGTTCACCACCTGATCGCAGAAAGGCGTGGTGGGAACCTTGGGCACAATAACCGGGCCGGGGTCTCAGAGTAACGTGAGAGTCGCCGGGCCCGAATTTCTAGACACGCTTCGCTGACAGAGAAAGCTTGTAGGTCACCTACCCTCTTGATGGAAGCCAGGGCAGTCAGGAGCGCTGTCTTAATGACAGGAATTCTAGCTCGACTGAGGCCAGTGGCTCCAATGGAGCGACCCGCGGCCCTGAAAGGCGACGGGGAGGTCCAAGAGGGTATGAGGTGCAGTCTGGGCACCTCTGAGGAACCTCACGACCAGTGGATGCTTACCTACTTTGCTCCATGCGGCGAAAGCAGCGGCATATACTCTGAGAGTCGAGGGGACAGCCTGCGCTCCAACTCTCCTGCAGGAAGGAAGCACTACTGCAACCGTGTATCTCTGTGGATCCTCTCAGTGAGAGAAATGCCAGCAAATAGACCTCATCTCAGTGCGTAAGCCTGCCTGGTCAAGGGAGCTCGGTACTGAGTGATAGTTTCTGTGGAAGGCCGGAGAGGTCTACGGTGTCAATCCGTGCCCTTACAGGGAGGGACTGCCGCGAGGGAATGGTTACTAAGACCTAAGTCCGGGTGGGCCACTCTTGCAGCGCAACCAACAAGACTTACTCCTCATCCTCCCTGGACTTGCACAGTGTCTGTGCAAGGAGGCTCGCTGAGGAAGGGCGTACTTGGGCCCCGGAGGTCAGCTGTGCACCAGTGTTACTCTGAAAAGAGGCAGCTGGCAATGGAAGGAATCGGAAGGGCGAGCGGATGTGGCTGGGCCTTGCCGATATAACTCCAACTAGCTGCGTCACGGGGTGGAGTCGCCATTTTGCAGGTGGGTGGACTGCCGTGGGAGCCGACAGGCTGCACGGTTGAGTTTCCCTGCTTCAAGTGAATGGCAAGCAGCAAAATCTGCCACGTTAGACTCCGTGGGAGCAGATGGGGACGAGCTGTAAACATCTGTCGTACACGGCAACCCAACCCGTGGTAAGCCACGGGCTGACTTGTCGGCAATACTGCGGGAAAACGCCAGTCCGGAGTGAGCCGAGGTGCCATGCCCATCATGGGACTCGATCGTGCTGAAGCGGTCTCACATGGAACAATCTTAGCGGCGTAGCGGCTAAAGCTGTCATGTGCCCCAGGAGCCTCTGAATTTTGAGAGGGACCGCTGAGTTGTGCCTGATTAACTCAGGGACTACAGCACTGACTGCGCGCTCTTGGTATTTAAAAGGCGGGCCATCTTGGGACCGAGTCGGGCTCCCGACCGAGGAACAAGATTTCCCTCGGTTAGCCTGAAGAACCAGGAGGCAGGGGTGCCGAAGCACCAGGTCCCTGTATTCGCACAACGGAGCTCACGAGTGGGCTGGAAAGCACCAGTCGAAGAGACGGTTGAAGACGCGAATTCCTGTCTGCCTGAAGAGGGGACAGGGGAGCTCCCGTGGCCTAAAGAAGGCAGGAAGGAGGGGACTGGCCAAATGGAAGCACCTCGTGCTGAGGCGCTGGATCCCCGGGCAGACCGCAGAAGGGGTGTGCGTCGGGGAAAGATAGAAGCGCGACAGCGGGTGCCCTTCAGGCAGATGGCTGCAACCCAGCCCTGGAGACGGGAACATACTTGTATGTGCTTCGTCGCGAGCGTCTGTGCCGACAGCCTGAGAAGGGACCGGGACAGAGCTCCATCCAGGATGGATGTTAACCCTCTGGGGCCGACGGTCACGCCGGCGTGACCAACCTACTTTTTTTAAGATCAGCGCAAAAGACACTAAAAATGCTCTGTCGGTTTAAGTCATACACATTAGAGATATACATCAATGGAAACTGTAAAGCGTGTACTTTTATTTGGGCACACTCACAAGAACAGCAGAAAGTTGTGTTTTTTTATTTAGAATAAAGAAAACAAACAGGGTGATTTCTGTTTTCTCTGTCTCCGTGAACTGCTTTTAGAAATGCGTCACTTATATCATTCAAACACGGTGAATATTTAGCACACAAACATAAAAGTGGTATCTACTGAAAGCTTGAGATTTATGCTTTTAAACGAAGTAAGTTTTATCAAAAACAAATAGTCTGTGATAAATTAATCTATATGAAACCAAGGAGATGTCTAGTCTATCCAGTTCCAACTAATTATCTCTAATGTGACCGCGCCCACTATAGCGAAATCTCTTTTGCCATGCAAATTAGCCATGTGCTACAAGCGCGGCAAGGACCGGAGTATCTGTACACGAGGAAACTCCCACATCACCGCAACAAAGCAACATGACTTCAAGTTCATCTTGGTTACAGTTTGTTTCTGAATGAAGATATGCTGTGAGGAATAAGACTTATATTTACCTCAATCCTAAGTAGGACGCGATGCGACGCAAACCCAGCAGGAGGAGACATTTACATGAGTAAGTCTTACTTTCATTTTCCTACTTTCGCTGTTATTTACTTTGACAAAACATGTACACATTTTAATAGTTAGACTTATTCCAAACTAAAATTCCTGACTTTATCAAATGAAACATTATGAAGTACGTTTGATTGCATTGCATCTCTCACGATGCCAGGATATGTATAATGTTCTAGAAAAACGATGTGATTATGACTGTGAGATGCATGTATGACAATATCTTTATGACTGTAGAATCATACTTATTAATTTATTTATTTTATTGTATAACAGTAGGGTGTAAAATAATATGAGTGCTTACACTGAATGTGTGTTTACATCACGTTTATTAGTAATATAGTGCTAAACGATAATTATAAGTTTCTCAGATATCACATGTCCTTTTTTACATTAGTACAAATTCTAGAGTATAGACTGTATTCTGACAGATGATCCTGATATGATTTTTGATTTGTTTTGTTTTTGTAGTGATCTCAAACCTGCTCAAAAGATGAATCCTGCCCTCTTTCCCTTGAGTCCCTTCAAACTGTTTTCCTCTGAGAGCACTAGAAACTTGAGATGTTCAACTACACTGATATTCTAGTGTAAAACAAGTTTTTGACTTTTTTTGTGTGCACGCAAAATAGCAGGTACGATTTACTTGTTTCATTTGTTGAACAGAATTCAGAAGAAGTTTTCAGGAATGCCACAAAGTCTGTGCACATCTGTGTGGTAAGATGAGGGAGCTCAATAATGTGTCTTTGACCTTCATCATGTATGTTTTGTTTATACAGTGATAGTAAATAAAATAAAAATAATCTGAAACTCCATTCTCTGAATCTTCTCACATTGTTTCCTTACCTGCTATAGTCAAGTCAGTCATTGATGGGGCCATTAGGGAGGGCTCTTTTGTCTCTCAGGTGTGAATTGCTAAATATTCATGGGTCATTGCCACACCTATGAATAATCCCTTTCGATCACAAAACATGTTTTATAAAATTTACATCAATATATTGTTTTCTCTGAACGAGTGAACGAGATGATTTTCACATCATTTGGTTGAAAAAATTCTAGCCTACGACATCCAATTATCTAAAGTCTTGTAAAGAAATGTCCTGTATGTGCTTCATGGCCTTATTTCAGTGACTTCAAAACTTTAGATTTTCAATAACCACGCATAAATATAGTTCTACCAGAAAGACTCGGGAGAATTTATACTGTGACAATGACATTTATTTAGGAGCTCAGCAAGCAATCAGGTTATTTGGCGTAGGCCCCGTTCTTAACTTGCATTCAGAGGGTACGGAATCTGCGGGTCCCGCCTGAAGACGAAGGCGGGGGCGCCGCTCACCCCCCAGAGTCAGGAAAGGGGCCATCTGGTGATGGTGGGTGAATGGAGGAAAAGAACAATCTGAAGTCTTCGGGATGGAGGGGATAGATTGACTGATGGTGATGTGGTTGGTAGAGGGAGGACCCGGCTTGGTGGAGTAGAGTCGTTGGAGGAAGGATCCCATCTTGGTGGAGGTGGGGAGGATGGAGGTACTGGAGCGACAGCATCTGCGAACTCAGACATGTGTAAGCGCTACCCTTTTTAAGCTACAGTAAATGATATGATTGGATAGATGAGGAGGTAATTAGTGACGCGAACAATTGAGTCTTCCTGGCAGAACTTGCGCTAGCTTCATTTCTACCAGAAAGACTTGGGAGAATTTATACTGTGACAATGACATTTATTTAGGAGCTCAGCAAGCAATCAGGTTATTTGGCGTAGGCCCCGTTCTTAACTTGCATTCAGAGGGTACGGAATCTGCGGGTCCCGCCTGAAGACGAAGGCGGGGGCGCCGCTCACCCCCAAAGATGGGTGGAATTAAGGATCCACCGGAACGGGGCCCACCCCAAAGACGGTTTAGAATTTAACTCACCGGTCGTGAATCCTGGGGTTCCTAATGTTGGAAGAGAAAACAAAAATTAGATTAAGTGAGTACCATCCTTGTTTATATCGAATACGCCATTGCCGTCATAGTTCTGATTTTTATTTATATATTTTTTATATATCAACTATCGTGATAAACGAACATATGCTGGTGTTATCCTTGATTGCACGCGTGAAATAGAGCCGCCTTTAGGTGGACCTATAAGCACGAGCCGTCTGTTGACACTGGGCCACAGGCCATCTTTTGATAGAACACGTGGGCTACAGGCCATCTTTTGATAGAACGCGTGGGCCACAGGCCATCTTTTGATAGAACACATGGGCCACAGGCCATCTTTTGGTAGAACGTATGGGCCACAGGCCATCTTTTGATAGGATACATGGGCCACAGGCCATCTTTTGATAGAACACATGGGCCACAGGCCATCTTTTGATAGAACACATGGGCCACAGGCCATCTTTTGGTAGAACGTATGGGCCACAGGCCATCTTTTGATAGGATACATGGGCCACAGGCCATCTTTTGATAGAACACATGGGCCACAGGCCATCTTTTGAAAGAATACATGGGCCACAGGCCATCTTTTGATAGAACACATGGGCCACAGGCCATCTTTTGATAGAACACATGGGCCACAGGCCGTCTATTGATAGAACACATGGGCCACAGGCCATCTTTTGATAGAACTCATGGGCCACAGGCCATCTTTTGATGGGACGCGAGATTAACGGACATGTAACCCGCAGCCATTTTGTATTAGTAGCTAGCCATACAATTCATGAAAGTGCCAATCCGCTTTGGCAAAACACCACCACCAGAAGATAAATAGGAATTTACCTAGATCAAGACTGGAGAGCTTGCTGGGCTTCGAGGATGGATTTTGAATCTGGTCTTATGTAGGACTCGAATGCTGAGGAGGACCACCTGCCCAGGATTTTGATAGCTGCTCTAGAGATACCACGCTCGGCTGCTGTAGTAGCAGCTCCAATCCTGAAGGAATGTCCGGTGAATAGAGAGGGGGATAAGCTGCAGCTTTTGAGAACGGCGTTGAGATGGAACTTGAACCGGTTTTGAGAGAGAGGTGCTCCGTTGGGTAGAATGAAGAGGGGAGAATTAGCAGAATGTCTGGGACGGATTTTTAGGAATTTAGTCATAGAGGAGAAAGGGCAGAAATCGCTACTGATTTTAGAAATAGTTAAAGTAATGCCAGAGCCTTTAGAGTCATTCTTGGAATGTTTAAGAAAGAGTGTGAAAAAATTAGGAAAGAATTGCAAGTCTGAAAAGGAAAGACCGCGTACTGGATCGAATGTATTGGTTGGCGAGGTAAATTCTCCTGGACGCATAAAGCCATAGAAAGCTGTAAGAAATACCGCTTCTAGCAGAGTGTTGACGTATATGGAAAAGAGGCCGTTGCGAACTGCGATGATTAACCTATGAATTAAAGGTAACGTCAAAGGTAGCCTTTTGTCGGGGGACGCAGCAGAAGTTTTAGCCATACCTTTGAGCATTAGGCGAATAGGAGAAGCAGTGAATAGGCTAGGAGAGTCGGGGTTATGATATTTGGCGTAGAATTGAACACCTGCGAGTAATCTACGAATGGAAGATATTTTTAATTTACGTTTGTCGAAATTAAACGCGAGAAACGAGCAAACTGTCGAAATCAAAATGGGGAGTAAAGGAAGTTTAAAGGCTAAACAAAACATGGAAAACGAATACCAGGCAGAAGTATAAGCTTTGAGAGTCGATGGAGCAACGCCTTTAGACATGTAAAATCTAGCTGAGCAAAGCAAATCTTCTAATATAACGTTGTGGCTGGCAGGGGAGGGCAGGGTGTTGGATCCTTGTTGGCTGCGGGGCAGAGCCGTCTGAAGGTCTGAAAACGAAAGCGAGATAGAGCGTCAGCGACAACATTGAAGTGGCCGGGTATGTGAGCGGCTTTAATAATGAAGTTGTGGATGACTGACTGCCAGATTAAGCGACGCAGAAAAGGCATGATCATCAGGCAAGATGATCTGCCTTTATTAATAATGGCTACGGTGGCTTCATTATCGCAGAACATGAGAATGCGTTTCCTAGACCACTCGGGACCCCATATTACACTGGCTACGACTAGAGGATAAAGTTCGTATAGCGCTGAAGAGAGTGAACTAGATGTAGATCTAGGAAAATCGCTCGGCCATCTCTCTGCGAACCAGTGCCCTTGGAAATATCCCCATGAACCCGACGGACGGAGCAGCATCTGTAAATAAATGTAAATCTGCGGATGATTCGAAGTACTCGTTGTAGAAAAATGAAATGCCATTCCAATCATTTAGTAAGCGAGACCAGAATGTAATATCGGACCGACAGCCTTCGTCTAGCTGGACCGGATTACTAAATTCGGGCACGGAATGTGCCGCCGTTAGTAGACGCGATATGAAAGCCCTGCCTTGCGGGATGATGCTCATCGCGAAATTTAGGTGGCCTAGCAGGGACAATAATTCGCGCTTCGAGACGACCTGTAGAGAGGATAAATTTTCCAGGAAAGATCGGATTCTTATAAGCTTTTCTAGGGGAAGAGAAGCTTGCATCTTAACCGTATCGAGAGGGATACCTAGAAATTCGAGATTAGTGAAGGGGCCCAGAGTTTTCTCTGGAGAGAGGGGAACGCCGACGTCACTGAATACCTGCTTTAAGGTATCGAGAACGGAAGAATGGGAAGAAGGGAAATCGATAAGCAAGAAATCGTCAAGTACATGCAAAACAAACGGAAGTTTACAGACGTTCAGCAGGATCCAACACAAGGCTTCCGACAGACTATTGAAGATGTGAGGGCTACTCCTACACCCGAAAGTGAGCCTTACTGCGAAATAGAATTTTGAAGCCCATTTAACGCCGAAAAGTGGCCAGTCAGCAGGGTGTATTGGCATGGTTTTAAAAGCGTCTGTTATATCTGCTTTAGCCAGCCAAGCACCGTGGCCAGCTAGCTTGATTAACTGTATAGCATTGTCCACCGAAGCGTAATGAAGAGAGAATGGTTCGAGGGGAATGCATTCATTAACGCTTAGAATTTTGCTGGAATGAGGAGAAGACATGTCGAATATGAGACGTTTTTTGCCAGAGTATTTACGGGTAGCGACGCCGATAGAGTTAATCCTAAAAGGGGAAAAAGGAGGGGAGGCGAATGGACCGATGACATAGCCTTTATTGACTTCTTTCTCGAGCAGTGTAGAAACGACGTCGGGTTCGTTCATAGCTGATTGCAAATTTTTTGCTGAAAAGGATGAATTGAGTTGTGAGAGAATTCCCACTCTAAACCCCTGAGACAGGCCGGTGATGAGATAGTCGACGAAAGATGAATCGGGGTGAGAAGAGAGGTAGCTAGAGAGGTTTGAAATGTTGATAGGTGTGGACGGATGTTTTCTGAAGAGGGGCTTTCTTTCTGGTTTGAGGTTTGTATCGGCGTGGGCAGACTGATTTCGGGTGTGGGTCTTTGCACAGGCTGCAAATATGAGCGAAACGACAATTATTAAATGAACACACAGCTTCGTTAAACATATTGCAAATGGGATAGTCATTAATAGTTTCAGCGGGGCGTCCTCTGCTGGAGGAGCTGCGTCTTACATTTTCAGTACCGCGGACAGAGGCCTGATCGCGGCTAGCAAAAGCTTTCGGGCAGAAAGCAGCTGAGTGTCCGTGGGCACTGCATATAGAACACGATAAACTTCTTTGGCCGCCGAAGTGGCGAACTAGCAATTCCGTATCCGTGATGGACCAGTCGAGTCTTGAATTGTAGAGTGTAATGTAAGACGCGGATTTAGCAGAAAGGGATTTATGATATTCGTAGAATAAGGTGCCCCCGTACCTTTGGTTGAAGTCTGCCATCATGGATAGATAGAGGTCTAACTCTTCCCTCCTATCTGGGAAAACTTGGCATAGTGTGTCCCTGTAGATGCTAAATGCGATTACGAACTCACCGAACGAAAGGTTCCGTTGCAAGCGTGGGTCGGAAGTTTTGAGGAGCACTGCCACGTCACCACATTCCACCATTTTCCTGTCAGTGGCGGGCGATGGGAGAAGTAGAGAAGCCAGGTTGATGTCCTTGCCTTGGATAATATTTGACCTCAGATGTGGGGAGACTGTAGCGGCAGCGGGAGGAACGAAACGCCTACCGAAGGCTTGAGCTGGTGTAGATGAGGAGAGATTAAAGCTGGGAGAAGCCGGTGGAGCTGGGACGTTTTGGAGTGGCAGCTGGACCCTGAGAAGAGGAGCGGGCAGAGAGGTCGATGTAGAAGGTACGCTAGCTGAAATATTACCAGAGAAGGAGGGCCGTGATGTAGCGGGATCTGGGCTGCGGTCAGGGTTGACGAAAGAGTTTTCGAAGTCCGTCATCTTGGACTGTAATCCTTTAACTGTTTGGGATAAGTTTTGAACTGCAGATAGGAGCAGCAGATTAGTATCAGGTAGATCGGCGACTTGAGAAGGAGATATATCTTGCTCCGGTAGTGAAGTTCTTTTAGCTGAACGAGGTGTGGATTTCGCAGATCTTTTCCTGCTGGCTTTTTTCGGTTGAGCAGTGGTTGAGGCGGTGTCGGGATGTGGAGAAGTAGATGGAGGTGGATTGCCCAATGTATTCTGGGCCAAGAGCAGGAGATCTTCTCTAGAAATTCCTTCGCTAGCGGGGATGCCGGCGTCCTCGAGGGCGTTTAGTATGAATTCAGAAGAGCAGCTCGCCCATGGAGAGGTGCGGCATTGAATTCGGGTACTCCGGCGTGTAGCAGAAGGGGATGGCTGAACGAATTCATCTGAATCTGAATAGTCACAAATGGATTGGTTGTCCTGAGACATGTTTGGTCGGCTTACTGGCGCTAGCAGTTGAGTTACTGGAGCGACAGCATCTGCGAACTCAGACATGTGTAAGCGCTACCCTTTTTAAGCTACAGTAAATTATATGATTGGATAGATGAGGAGGTAATTAGTGACGCGAACAATTGAGTCTTCCTGGCAGAACTTGCGCTAGCTTCATTTTTCTCAAAAACACAAACATGCACATTAATGTTGCTTGCATATTATTGTAGCCCAATATGTGCTGATTACAATGTAATCTGACTTTAACCATTCATATGTTTTTAAGATACTGAAAAAAGCACAAATGTCAGGGCATGTCAAAACTTCTTCAGGGCCCCAGAGGGTTAACCCACCACTCTATTTGGACACGTGAAGTAGGGACTGTAAGGCCCTGACCTCGTCCCGGCTGGAGGGATAGGCTGGGTCGCGTCCTTCGCCAGTAGGAACGCGACCTCCGCAGGCAGAACAGAGGCACGCCTGCCCGAATAAAGAATGTAAGGGGTACCTCTGAGTCTGGGCGGACGCCTGGTGCCGGGCCGTACCGTCCATATCAACCAGCATAGTGGTATCAAGGGAACGTTGACCGACGTGACCGTGGTGCGGCAGCCTAGGGGAGACCGGGAAGGAGACAAAATCCAGAAGGATAAACGTCCTGGAGAAGTGTCTAACTGCACTAAGCAGTGCTTACCTTCTTCCCTGGTTCTCGCGCTGGCGATAGGCGGCCGCGAGTCTGGTTCCGAGGAGTGTAAGTGCTGCTCAGGAAGGAAACTCGAGGCCGAAGGCCAGAGGTGAGAGAATTTGCTCTTTTTGTGAAAATGTGGGTACCGTCGACCGATGGGCCGACGGCAGCATTGTAGTACACAGTGGCCCCCGGCCCTCCACCGGGAGCGGGGAGCGTTGATGTCAGCATCCCCTAAAGAGCAGTCTCAATCACCTCTGGAGGCTCGTGTCAGGGACATTTCGCAGTTTTCTTGCGGGTGTTTCGGGCCGGTCCCTGTGCCGCGGGCGGCGCCGCTCTCCTGCGGCTGGCTCTGCGCTTGTGGGCCCCTTCAGTCGTCCAGCCGAGAAGGATCAGCCGCAGGCGATGGAGTAACCTCCAGGCCGATCCCCCTGGCGGCTCGGAGGAGCATAGCCGAGAGCTTGGAGTCTGTCTCCGACGGGGCAGCAACCACGGAGGAGCGCTGCGCCACCGGAACAGCGTCATCACTCCCTGACTCTCCCTCTGACGCTGCAACCGACATCTCTTCCTCCTGTGGAGCGCCAAAGGAGACGCCCAGCCCGAATGGCGGGGAGGCGTACTGCTCTGGCATCTCGACCGGGGGTATGCTGACAGGCGGAAGACCGCAGGGCTTTTGGGGCCGGCGGTACGTTCGGCACCGTGACTTGTAAATCCCCCTCGTGCCTCGCCACAGCGGCAGGAAAACTTCTCCGGTCCAACCGCCGGCCGTGGGGCGCGAGGGGGGGCCTACTCGTGAGCGAGCGGCGAGTCTTCAACATACCCATGGTCATGCGTTCACAGTGAACGCACGAACCATCCGTGAAAGCTGCTTCAGCATGTTCGAGGCCCAGACATGTGAAGCAGCTTTCATGTCCGTCCAGAGAGGTGAGGTAACTGCCGCACCCAGAAGCGCACGGCCGGAAAGCCATTCTGAAAAGAACGTCTCTACACGGCCGTGAGAAATTGCTCTTTTAGTCCCGGTCTGCCCAGGGAGGAAACCGCGGCACCACTGTGCACTCAATGGGGCTTGCTCGCTGGAGAGCAGGAGGCTTTTTATGGCCGTGAAAACGGCCGCCCGCAGGACCCCGCTGGCGGCGCCGAGAAATTCACTCTTTCAGTTGATAGTCTCTTTTTCGATCGGCGCACACCAGCAGAGAAGAGCAGCCGCAGGAACGTGAAGTTTCTTTCTTTAAAGAAATCGAAAGGCTTGAGCATGAGGGCTCTGAAAGCGAAAAGCTGTATGAGTGGTGCACGCCGCCATCTTATATACCCGTATGTACGGGGGTGTGGCCAGCGCGCACGTCCACTCGCCAATTTTCAATTGGCCTTTTTGTATATAAGGCTCAGAGATGATCGGTCTCTCAGGCGATTCCCAATGTAACGTCGAAGTGATTCGACTGAAGGGGAACATTGTCTTCATGAAGGTGCAGCCACCTTCACATGACAAATGTTTAGCATCACATTGCACATAAATGTCACATTGACATTCTCTGCGGACCATCCATTTAGTCACTGACTGCTGGCTCTTAGCCCTCCAGCAATGGCAATTTATTTACAGAGTGTGTTTACAGACAGATGATTTTTATCTGCATTTACAGAATATCTTGCAATTTTGACTTTTTCCCATTAGAATTCTGAGTTCATATTTTGCAAAAAAACACAATGTGACTTTCTATCTCAAAATTATTTCTCGTAATTGTGAATCTATATCTTTTCTTTTCTACTCAGAATTGCAATTGTAAATGTTTTCGCAATCTCACAATTCAGACTTTTTTTCCCCTCAAAGGTTTATCTCCCAACTCTGAGTGTATATCTAGAAAAAAGGTAAAACTCTGAGAATTTGCAATTATCTTCTGAAATAAGCTTTAAAAATATATATTTTTTGCCATTCCAAATCGAACCAACAACATCACTGTAGTATTTGCATATGCAATTGTGATTGGTCTTCTTTCTTGCATTAGTTTGCATATTAAATTGTGGTCTTTTATTTCTATTTAACCCAAAAGAAACCTAGTGCTCTTTCTCATACAAACTTGGGCACTCTGTTACCCTTTCCACCTCTTCCTTATCCTGTCTAATCATCTCTTCCCCTCAAGAAATGAACTAGAGTCAAGTAGTTCTGCAAATGCATCCAAAAGTGCAGATAAGCATGCTCTAAACTGTTGGACAGTTAATTAGGAAGACATATTGGCGTAAGATTAAAAAAAAAAAAAAAAAAGTCAGAGGGAAACCAGAGATAGCAGGAGTCCGAAACATCCACCATGTTCTGCCCCAGGCCCATCACAGAGCCCCAATACACAGAGACACAATGTGGTAAGCTGATGTAATGTAAGGAAAGGCATTGCTATTGCTCCAGCCTCTGTCTACACAAGCTGTTTCTATGTCCACATGTCTAATCTAGTGGGTGGACATTTGTCGGAAGAATGCCCAAGGTGTCTTTTCTAATGGTTTGACCTGGCATTCGATTTGTCCGGCACCTGTTGGCTGTTGTTAATCTTTGTGTGCAATTTCCGGTGTGTTCGCCTCAGTGGAATGTTTGCAATATTTAGAGGTCACCAAGAGAGATGGGCAGCAGATGCACACCACAGCAATTATGAAGGATAAACCCTTAAAGGATAAAGACCTTCCACGGCTCAGGTTTCACCTGCGGTACAAATGCTATATGAGCTGGTTAGTCATTTGATGAAAGAAGGGATTGTGAGATGTTGAGGTGCTGGCTAACCTTAACAACCAGCAGACCATCTCACTTTCACAAACACTCCTACACTTTTTCACTTGTCCACTAATACACTCTTTTATTTATAGACTATTCTCACATTAAAAGCCAAAATGACCTATTCTTGCTCAATTTTTGGTAAAGTTGTTCACAAAACCTTTCTAAATGTGGTCCAGATACTTGTATGAACACTGACACTGGCTGGTGGCTGACCTATATTCCATTTTACATCTTAGAGCTGAAATGAACACTAGGGGCAGTAAAACACCAGCCCACAGACATGGCTTAAGCCTAGTCCAAGACTAAAATGTAAGTTTGAGCTGTTTTAACTGTAAGAAACTTGCACTGACTGATCTTAAAATATAACAGTGCCATTGTTTTGTCTCAAGATGCACATGGGTATTTTTTATTTTTTTCTTCTTTCTTTTCTAAGGCACATTAATACTTTAAATGACTTACATTTCCTAATTAAACTATAGCCTAATCCTGTCTTAATCTAAACTCTGTCTGTGAAACCAGGCCCAAGACTTTTATTCCTGATCACAGAAATTACAATTAATAAGTAGATTTTCATGCAGTTCCTTGCACAACTATGTTGTAACCTCAAAACACTTATACCATAATGCATAATTAGTAAACTAATACATTTTCATGCATCACATAACCAGATCCCTGTGTATGGCTTTTTTGATGTAGTAAACTTGCTCGGGAGCAACATTGCACTTTCCATTAGGAGTGCTCAGGTATGAGTCCTGTGAAACATGAATCACAATAAAAGAGCTCCAAGACTTTTAGAAGCAAGCTAAAATGGCATGATTCATTTAGTAAATGTGTTTTTATGGTATGTTTGCTTTTGTTAACATTGTCGAATTTATGTAGATGATACTTTATTTTCAAACATAACAGAATATTAGCTTTTTAGCACCTACTTCTACGATACAACTGCATTGCCAGAATCACATTCATTTCTCAAACTGGACATTTTTTTTTTGCAAAAACATTAAGGAAATAGCATAATATCATTCTGCAGAAATGTTGCCACATGCATATTTTTCCAATGAGTCTTGGTTGAAAATGTGCAATCAGCCATAGCTATTGCTTGCCTTTTTTGACACACTTATCATTTAGTCTTTTTTATTTTTCTTTGGGACTGAGTGTAGCTTTACCATGTCTTTGGAAACTGATGCTTTCAAAAAAATCCATAGTTGACTGTTTTGGTATACGCCCTTTAACTTGGACCAAATAGAGGTGTTGCTCTCTATTTTAATGAGTGTGCCACTAGACGTTTTAGTTGTCTGCCATGTTTTTCATGTCAAGGTCAACAAAGCCTGTAATTATGACAAATGTCGAGTTAGACTGATGTAAAAAGTGTAGAGTCACTGGCAGCGCTCTGACAATCAGCATGCTTGCAGATGCATATCCAGGTTATTTACACATTTGAAAGTGGACCGAATGTAAATCCAGTGTCATTTTTGCTGTTCGCATTGCCATTCAAAACAAACAAAATGCTAGGTTAGGTGAAATGGTAAAGTGCAGGGGTCGGGAATGGGTAAGGTGCTTAAAATGTCTTAATAGTGTATGATTATCACGTCAGCTCACTAAGATTTGAAACACCAAAGAAGCACACAAATGTAGTCTTCACAGAAGGTGCAGCCACCTTCATGACACGTGTTTAGCGTTTCAAATGTCACATTGCCATTCTCTGAGGACCATCCATTTAGTCACTGACCGCTGTCTCTTGGCCCTCCAGGAATGGCAACTTATTTGCAGAGTGTGCTTCAGACCGAAGATGGACATCATCATGATGTCCAGTTGATGGATGCACTCTGCTTCAATTTGGCCTTTGTAGAACTGTTGAAAGCCCCCACATGTAGTTGAGGGATGCATTGTGGGTCTTTGCGCCCTTGAATGGTCTGGCTGCATGTTAATGGTGATAGATGAGCTGACACTGATGGTACTCTAAGCCTGTCCGTCAAAAAAGTGGCCACTAACATCTGAGTTGACCCCATGCTTGTTTACAAACTTGGACAATTAATTTTAGCTGTGCTGTGATACTCATTTCTAAGTACAAGTCAGACATTAGCATCCATCATTTGACTACTTTTTTTTTTTTATGTCAAAACACATCCAGAGGCTACACAACAAGTAAGCCATTGGTAAGCAGGTTTCCTCAAAAAGTATAAAACATGTCTTTGCATTACTATCAAAATATTGCCCTGTGGCTAATTCACAAAACCAGTTCATAGCTGAGTTTAGTTCATTTTGATCAAATTCTGGTTTGACAGATTCAAGATTATGGATAGTTTTAGCAATGGTGTTCCGTGTCATGACTTTGGCTGGGCTCAGACAACAGGAGTTTTAGGCCGATTTATCCCCAATTTACCCCTGCCAACAACCTGATAAAGACATAATAAAAATCTTGTCTAGGACCTCAGGCGGTTATGATTATCTGGTGAAGTGAGGCAATCACATATCAAATTTTATACCTCAAGATCTGCTCACAGACACATTGGGGGTGCGCGATAGTAATCAAACCCTGAGATGACAAAAAAAAAAAAAAATGTAGCATCTAAAATGATATGTTCCATCTTAAAGTAATTCAGTTTCCTAGAAGTGCATGAGCATTGTGGCAAAACTTTTTTTTAATAATCTAATTGTTTATTTTATACTTACAAATAAAAACTCTAATGTGTACACCATCAACATTCCTTAAAATGATAATTTATGCTATGCAACACAAAGAAATACATTAATTTGACAGGTATAAGGAGAAAACATTTTATTGCGGTCTCGTGCAGATGATAGTTCCCTTCCGGGAACTCTACACTGCGTCCTGAAACGCTATGGAGAACGACATTGGCGGGCCGCACTCTGAGTCATAGTCCAACATCCAATGAGAAACGGGAGTGATGTCACAGGCGCGGTGACGTCATCGACCAGGAAGTATAAAAGCACGTGCGTTTGGAGCCGGCATCAGCTTTTGTCATTCAGCGAGAGCGCTCTATGTCTATTGTCTGTCTGTCCCATACTGCTGTTTTTCAGTGCCAGTTTGCACTACTTTTATTTGAGCAGTATGCCTGGGGGAAAAACGTTCTTTTTAGAACGAAAGAAGAAAGGCGGTTCAGCAGCCACATAGAAAGTGTGTCCCTCCCTGCCAACGTTTCATTGTTGGTGGGGATACACACGATCTATGTATGGTCTGCTGGGAGCGGAGCACGCTAGGTCAGCCCTTGAGGGGGCTGGCTGCCCGCAGTGCGAGCGAATGCCGCTGCGGTTGCTCCGTTCCCGGAAAGCCCTCTTTGAGGAGGGGGCTTTTCGTCAGCGTTCCCTGCGGGTCTGGCCCCGCTTCCGTCGAGGCGGAGCGGCAGCTGCACTCATGGGGTTCGCAGCTAGATCTGCTGGAGGGAGTTGAGACGGGTGATCCCCTATCTCCTTCCCTATCTGGTGGATCGGTAAACCCCCTACTGGATAAGGAAGCCCGCAATGCGGCTACTTCCATCCAGAAAGAGTTTTCAACATTTCCCCTATCTTCCTCCGAGGAGGTTGATGTGGAGAACGTGTCAAAAGTATTCAACCGCCCCCCCTGATCGCCTCGGTATGAGGAGTTGTTGGACGTGCTGACTATGCAGTAGCTAAGTTAGCACTTCCAAATCGGAGCTTTCTGTTCTTCCCCGATCTGCACACTGAGCTGTCTAGATCAGGGGAAAAACTAGAAAGAAAAGATGATGCCGCGGGTTGAACAGACGCTAGTCAGCTATCTGTCACCCAGCCTGGCATCATCCTTAAAAGTTCCGTCCTTGCTTTCCAGGCCGCCTAAAATAACTTCAGGCTTGATGGGCAAGTTGTACACGTGTCGGGGTTGCTGGACGGGAGCATAGAAACCCCAGCCGTGTACCAGCTCCTCACATAAGAGGCTCATATTAGGAGCATTGCAGCCCGTTTCCCTCCGGTGAGACCTAGAGGGCGGGATTGGCAACACTCCTGACTGGGGGCTTCAAAGACTAAGCCCGATCTGAGGGTCGTGCTTCAGTCTAAGAGGTCCTCGGCTAAACGGCCCTGACGGCGGTACCACAGGGCCAATGAGGGCAGCCCCTCTCGAGGAGTCAGGTGCCCCACAGTCTTTTGCGGTGGCCACCTCTCCTCAGGGCCCTCAGGAGATTCGTCAGCTAACCCTGCCAGTGTTACAGGGCGCGGCAGTCTCCCGCGAACATCATTCTCCGGTCTCTCCGCCCGGAAACGCAGCGGAACCAGAGAGTTCGCCACCCCCACGGGGGTCTCTAGAGCGCTTACTTCAGGTGTATCCTGCCAGTTCACTGTTACAGGTCACCGAGTTAGCTCCTCAAATAAATCCAGAAACCAGTCTCGAGAGGCTGGTTCCCTTAGTAGAATTTCTGGCAGCGTGGAAACTACTGCCAAATATTTCTACGTGGGTCCTGCGTACTGTAGAGAAAGGCTATTGCATTCAATTCGGCGCCAAACCGCCACCTTTCAGCGGGGTATTTCCTACTCTCGTAAGCCCCGAGCAGGTTCTGGTATTGGAACAGGAAGTGAACACTCTCCTGAGGAAGGAGGCCATCGAGGTGGTCCCTCCTCAACACAGAGAATCCGGGTTCTACAGCCGGTACTTCATTGTTCCCAAGAAGGATGGGGGCCTGCGGCCCATTTTGATCTCAGACAGCTAAACCTCTCAGTCAGAAAACTGAAGTTCAAAATATTGACTGTCAGACAGGTCGTGTCTCAAATCAGGTCCGAGGACTGGTTTGTCACGATAGATCTGAAGGACGCATACTTTCACATCTCCATCCTTCCTCAACATCGGAAGTTTCTCAGGTTCGCTTTCAGGGGCAAAGCTTACCAATACAGAGTTCTTCCGTTCGGCCTAGCGCTCTCAAAGCTAGGCCTGCTACTCACTGTCAAACAGTTCCAAATACTGTTAGGTCCTATGGCAGCCGCATCCAACGTGATACCTCTTGGACTGCTGTACATGAGACCACTGCAGTAGTGGCTCAAAACCAAACTGTTTTCCCAGAGGGGGAACCCATTCCGCAAGATCAAGGTCACGCGGCGCTGCCTACGTGCCTTAGTCATGTGGAAAAAGCCCTGGTTCCTATCACAAGGTCCAGTGCTGGGAGCTCCTTGCCACCGCGTCACGCTAGCGACAGATGCATCCCTCACCGGGTGGGGAGCGGTCATGAGTGGCCGCTCCGCCCGTGGCCTGTGGAACGACCAGCATCACTCTTGGCACATAAATTGCCTAGAAATGCTGGCTGTGTTCCTGGCTCTGAAGCATTTCCTTCCAGACCTAAGAAACCGTCACGTGCTGGTCCGCACGGACAACACTGCGGTAGTCTATTACATAAACCACCAGGGAGGTCTGCGTTCACGTCCCTTATGCAAGCTGACGTACCAGATCATCTTGTGGTCACAAGGGAAGCTTCTCTCATTGAGAGCAGTTCACATTCCTGGACATCTCAATGTGGGAGCAGACGTCCTGTCGAGGGTACAGACCTGGCCGAGGCTTCGTCTGTACACTTTTCCCCCGATCGCTCTGCTCCCGGGAGTTCTGGAAAGAGTGCGCCGGTACGGAGTACGGCTGCTGCTAGTAGCCCCGTACTGGCCGGCCCAAGTATGGTTCTCGGACATAATCGCCCTCCTCGACGGCTCTCCACGGGAGATTCCTGTCAGGAGGGACCTTCTTTCTCAAGCTGGGGGCGAATCTGCCACCCCCACCCAGAGAAGTGGAAGTTATGGGTGTGGCCCCTGAGGGGCACAACTCATAGAAGCTGGTCTCCCAACCGAGGTTGTTGAGACCATCCTTCAATCCAGAGCTCCCTCTACGAGGAAACTTTATGGCCTAAAGTGGAACCTGTTTGCTTCCTGGTGTCATGAACGCCGTTTAGACCCAGTCCACTGCCCGCTTGGTACAGTGCTGGGGTTCCTACAAACTCGTTTGTCCGCTGGGTTAGCTCACTCCACCCTGAAGGTGTACGTGGCGGCTATATCGGCTTACCACGCCCTTCATGGCGGCCTTTCAGTGGGCAAGAACCCCCTGGTCTCACGTTTCCTCCGCGGTGCACTCAGGCTGAGGCCTCGTGCAAGACCGAGAGTCCCTACATGGGACTTAGTTGTGGTGTTGGAGGCGCTGTGTAAGCCTCCCTTCGAGCCTCTGGAGGAGGCCTCCGATCGGAGGCTTACCTTAAAAACAGCACTGCTGCTGGCGCTAACCTCTCTTTAGAGAGTCGGGGACCTGCAGGCCCTTTTCAGTGGCCCCTTCATACCTTGACTTTGCCCCAGGGCTGGCCAAAGCGTTTCTCTACCCAAGAGCTGGGTACGTACCCAAGGTCCCATCAACAACACCACAGCCAATAACGCTTCAAGCGTTCTATCCTCCTCCATTCGTGGAGCACGACCAGAGGAAGTATAATTTAATGTGTCCAGTAAGAGCACTAGACACTTACGTCCACAGAACTGCCCTGTGGTGTAAATCAGAGCAACTGTTTGTCTGTTTCGGCCCCCCTAAGAGGGGATGCCCGGCTTCCAAGCCTTCTATCAGTAACTGGATCGTTGATGCCATCTCTACTGCATACGAGTCCTCTGGTCTCCCATCCCCGATGGGAGTCAAGGCTCACTCAACTCGAGGCGTCGCAGCCTCCAAAGCTCTGATGGCAGGTGTCCCGATCCAGGACATCTGCAGTGCGGCGGGTTGGTCCTCACCTCTTACGTTCGTCAGATTCTACGAACTAGACCTCAGAGCCACTCCGGGCTCAGTCATCTTTCAGCCCTAGCAAAAAAGCTAGGCTCAAGAGGTCAAAAAGGCGCTTTCCTTCTAACAAGGAAAAGAGATTCTACCCCTTTCGCTCTGGCAATCTCCCCAGACAAAGGCGTATGATTCTCCTCAATAATTGTTCCTCCTGGTCTGGCAGGTCCCCAGACAGGAGATGTATCCCCACCATCTTGGCCTGGCACCTCCCAGGCAAGTGGTGTGTTATCCTGCCTCGTGTGCCCGAGGGCCGAGGCCTGTATTCCTCGTGTCTGATGGTTGATCACAGACAGAGATGAATTCCAGTGCCCTGGCAACATCACCAGGCACTCCCTATGTCCCTCTTGTACTGGCTGTAACGCAGACAATGGACTACCACTTCTCCTCGCGTGCCTGAGGGCCGAGGAGCACTTCTCCCCCTGCACTGGTCATATGACAGGCAGCGGTTGAGAACCCTATCCTCGTGTGCCTGAGGGCCGAGGTCTATTTATCCCTCTTGTCTGGTGGCTGATCACAGACAGAGATGAATTCCAGTGCCCTGGCAAGATCACCAGGCACTTCTTGCGTCCCTCTTGTACTGGCTGTAATGCAGACAAAGGACCACTATCTCTCCTCGCGTGCCTAAGGGCCGAGGAGCATTTCTCCCCCTGCGCTGGTCTTATGACAGGCAGCGGTTGAGAACCCTATCCTCGTGTGTCTGAGGGCCGAGGTCTATTTATCCCTCCTGTCTGGTGGCTGATCACAGACATAGATGAATTCCAGTGCCCTGGCAAGATCACCAGGCACTTCTTGCGTCCCTCTTGTACTGGCTGTAATGCAGACAAAGGACCACTATCTCTCCTCGCGTGCCTAAGGGCCGAGGAGCATTTCTCCCCCTGCGCTGGTCTCATGACAGGCAGCGGTCGAGAACACTATCCTCGTATGCCAGAGGGCCGAGGCTCAGGTATCCCTCTTGTCTGGTGGTGGATCACAGACAGAGATGAATTCCAGTGCCCTGGCAAGATCACCAGGCACTTCTTGCGTCCCTCTTGTACTGGCTGTAATGCAGACAAAGGACCGCTTTCTCTCCTCGCGTGCCTGAGGGCCGAGGAGCATTTCTCCCCCTGCGCTGGTCTCATGACAGGCAGCGGTTGAGAACACTAGCCTCGTGTGCCTGAAGGCCGAGGCCTATTCTATCCCTCTTGTCTGGTGGTTGATCACAGACAGAGATGAATTCCAGTGCCCTGGCAAGATCACCAGGCACTTCT
The DNA here is from genome assembly GCF_049309525.1 of Garra rufa. NCBI lineage: Eukaryota > Metazoa > Chordata > Actinopteri > Cypriniformes > Cyprinidae > Garra > Garra rufa. The sequence goes on from NC_133376.1 coordinate 8,171,096, forward strand.
TGCGTCCCTCTTGTACTGGCTGTAACGCAGACAAAGGACCGCCATTTCTCCTCGAGTGCCTGAGGGCCGAGGAGCATTTCTCCCCCTGCACTGGTCTCAGGACAGGCAGCGGTCGAGAACACTATCCTCGTGTGCCCAAGGGCCGAGGTCTATTTATCCCTCTTGTCTGGTGGTGGATCACAGACAGAGATGAATTCCAGTGCCCTGGCAAGATCACCAGGCACTTCTCGTGTCCCTCTTGTACTGGCTGTAACGCAGACAAAGGACCACCATCTCTCCTCGTGTGCCCAAGGGCCGAGGAGCCTTTCTCCCCCTGCACTGGTCTTGTGACAGGCAGCGGTTGAGAACCCTAGCCTCGTGTGCCTGAGGGCCGAGGCCTATTCTATCCCTCTTGTCTGGTGGCTGATCACAGACAGAGATGAATCTCAGTGCCCTGGCAAGGTCACCAGGCACTTCTTGCGTCCCTCTTGTACTGGCTGTAATGCAGACAAAGGACCGCCATCTCTCCTCGAGTGCCTGAGGGCCGAGGCTCATTATCCCTCTTGTCTGGTGATGGATCACAGACAGAGGTGGATTACCACTCGCGTCCTGGCAAGATCACCAGGCGGAGTTACCACAGTGTCTCATCAGGTAAGTATTTCTAGACACTGTCCCTTCTCGGTCTTGCGAGACCAGACGAACGATGACATGACCTCGTGGGCTCGAGGGCCGAGGTCTCTTTTCCCTCTGATCTGGTGGGCTCCACAGTCAGAGATGTATTACCACCCATGTCCTGGCAGGTTCCCCAGGCTGAGGTTTGTATTGTATGGTAACGCTGTCTTTTCCCCCCTTGTTCTAGCAGACACTAGGCAGGGTGCGGAAATTATGGGGGCGTTGATACCTCGTTCCCCATAGCGTTTCAGGACGCAGTGTAGAGTTCCCGGAAGGGAACGTCTCGGGTTACGTATGTAACCCTGGTTCCCTGAGGGAACGAGACACTGCGTCTCGGACCATAATTCCCGCATCCCTTTGAAGCTGATGCCGGCTCCAAACGCACGTGCTTTTATACTTCCTGGTCGATGAAGTCACCGCTCCCGTTTCTCATTGGACGTTGGACTATGACTCAGAGTGCGGCCCGCCAATGGCGTTCCCCATAGCGTTTCAGGACGCAGTGTCTCGTTCCCTCAGGGAACCAGGGTTACATACGTAACCCGAGACGATTTTCCTGTAAACTGCAAGTAAATTTAGCATCTCTCAAAACTAGAAGAAAAAACACAATCTAAACCTTTTGACCCAGTAGTTAGAACTGCGTCCCATTAGTGTCTTCAGCCAGAGGATGTTTGTGCTATTCTCACAGGGCCTGAGTGCGGCTCAAACTTCCTTCAATTAGTTCCTTATAAACACAGTGCAAAAAGAGGATCCCATTACATTCATCAGCATTTGAAGGTGTCAGGTCTTATGTGATTAAATGCAAATGGGTAAATGTCTTCCTCTATCTTCATTAATTAGATGTGCCATTAAAAGCACACTTCAGAGTTTTGTTGGATTTTATTATAACATTAATCATAAACAAGCGGGAAGCCTATGGCTGCAATGAATGGGTTAGGCTGGTACAGGATGAGACCTTTATAGGCTAATACGATCTCTGATGTACCACAGTGAATAATAGCTGTTCAATGGTTCAGATGACTAGAATTTACACATAAAAGATTTCAGTCTGTCAGTTGTGATCATTTGTTATAGCTTTAAAATGGAATTAAGTATTTTAAAGCTATGACACCTAAGCATATGCCTCTTATCTCTATATAGGGTAAGATAAGAGTAAAATGACCTACCACCATTTTTTTTCCTCTCTTGACCATAAATGGCACAAAATGTGACAAATGGCTAATTTTAATTGTGTCATTTCATCTGAATGTGAACACTGGGGACATTTAGTCAGTCAAAACACTTTTGAGGTTAATTGATTGAACACAGCGTTTTTTGTTTTTTTTTTGTCTTTAATGAACGCAAACATATAAAAAGGAAAACACGCGCAACAGTATTTTTTGATCGGAGTTCGGTGTCAAAGAGACACTCGTCTAATAAACGTGCCGCCTGTCATTAATGTTAATCAAAGAACAAAATAAAATCATTAACTGACTGAATGTCTTTCGTAAATTTAATGAGGATTAATCAATATTTATTTATGAAAAGAAAACTATGCTAAAAAAGTTCCTGACATTTGTTCAGTTTTTTTTTTTATGCTATTGATTGATTTGTTTGTTCCTATTGTATTACTTGTGTTTAACAATTTAATGTTTGCAATATATGTTAGTCTAGTTCAGGGGTGCCCAACCCTGTTCCTGGAGATCTACTTTCCTGCAGAGTTCAGCTCCAACCCTGATCAAACACAACTGAACCAACTAATTAGGCTCTGAAGGAGCACTTGATAATTACAGATAGGTGTGTTTGATCAGGGTTGGAACTAAACTTTGCAGGAAGTTAGATCTCCAGAAACAGGATTGAGCACCCCTGGTCTAGTTTTATAATGATAAGCAGAATCGGAACCAGAATTGGAATCGATAAAATTCAAAAGACACCCAACTCTACATAGGACGTAGGCATAGTGTAAGCTCTGGTGAGTATTGTTATGGAGCGACTAGGATGTGAAGCAAGCGGATCCAAATGCGAAGCTTTATTTATAAACATAAACATGGTCAAGCACAGGCAGGGTCAAACATCAGCAAACAGGTACAGTACAGTACAGTACAAGACATAAGAGTAATCCAGGGACAGGCGAGGGTCGATCGACAGCGACCGTAATCCAAAGGAATGAGGCAAACGGGTCATCCAAACAGACAGTCCATAGATAAATCGAGGGGCGAACAGGTTCCGAAATGGAAAGACAAAGGATAAATCCAGACAGATCCAAGGCAGGCAGCGAAACAGACAAGACAATATCAACCAGGCGAGGAAATCAAGACATGAATGACTAGACTACAACAAGACTTTAACTTTGACTCAGGAAACTAGAAAAGGCTCTGTACAGTTGCTAACACATAGAGGGTGCTAAACACAATACAACACTCTGCCCAGAATGATTGTAATGACCTCGTATTTATACGGTTGTTGTTTGGTTATAGGTGAAAGTGCAGTCTGTGCAATGGAACATGAGAAGTGTAGTCCAGGGTGTAGTGCAACAGTCAGTGTAATGCGATTGTCAATAGCATGGCAAGGCGACCTCTGGTGGCGAGTGGACTGAGGAACACAGGCCATATTCATGATAAGTATATAGTCTCATGAGAACCAAGTTTTGTTTATAGCAAAGGAAAACCAGTCGAGATTTTTCTTCCTCATTTTGTACTTCTAATTCGTAACCGGTGTTTTGTTTTGCTCTCTCCTCTGTACTTTTGCGTTCATCATATCTTTATAAATAATAAAATATGGATATTTTTTTTCTTACACAAACACAACGATTCGTTTATGAAGGCCTTTGTTAAAGGGTTAGTTCACCAAAAAATGAAAATTAGCCCATTAATTACTTACCACCCAGGCATCCTAGGTGTATAAGACAAATCCATTTAGAGTTATATTCAAAATGATCTTGTCAGTGGGCAGGTGTTTCACTTCATCAGTCCGAAACAAGTCCATTAGATTCCGGGGGGTGATTAAAGGTCTCCTGTAGTGAACTGATGTGTTTTTGTAAGAAAAATATCCATATTAAAAACTTAATAAGCACTTTTCTCTGTGCAATGCCAACGTCCTACGTTACCCGCCCAGGGCGGCTTCCATGTACAACTGATAGAGGAAGCTAGATTAAAGTGATAACTACATTTTAAGCTGTGTAAGACACTTTTTATTATGGATGGATGCAATTTATTGGACTTGTTTTGGACTGTTGACAAGAAACACCCACTCATTGCCATAAAAGAGCTTGGAAGTACTAGGATAATTTTGAAGCCATATACACCTAGGATGCCTGGAGAGTAACCCTTTAACCCCCTAGAGCTGTGTGGAGTACTTTCTATGATGGATGGATGGACTCTATCAAACTTCAGAATCTCAACAACCATTCGCTGCCATTATAAAGCCTGGAAGAGCCAGAAGATTACATCTTTCCCCATCTTACAGTATAGTGTTCACTAAAACCAGTTAATCAATTTCACTTTATTCTCAAGTCTGCTTTATTTAAATAATAATCATAAAAAAAACTTAATTTGAAATTTCTTGGTTAACACTGTTTCAGTGCACTCACTGACTTATAAAGGTATACACTGTAATGGGTGAAGACATCCACTAACATCTTTTTGGTGTCTGAATAGATGGAAAATTAACTCAAATTAGTTTTTTAGTTGTTTTTTTATTTGTATTTTGAGGCTACAAAAAAGAAAAGAAAAAAAAAGAAAACAAGCAAATTATACTCCGATTGAAAGTCAAACTGTTCATATTTGAGAAAAAAAAATCCATTAGTTTTTTTTTAAAAAGGAAGCCTTGAACAGCACAGGTTATTATAGCTGCCTGTTGAAGCTTGAGTGATTTACATGTCTAAGATTTCTGTCCAGATTCATAGCCAGTGTGAATTAGCTTATGACACAATTCTCAGGTGACTGATTAGCGGACCTGTTGCACCCCATTGATTTTATAATTGCGTGGCATTTTGCTGCAAATAGCTCTCAATATGAAATCTGAAGCTGTGTGCATACACAGTGTCACACTTGTGAATTCATTACAGCGGCAGATCTAGAAAATTATTATCTGGTGGCAATTGGGTAGAAAAACCAAAACAAGAGTACATGCATAGTTTTTTTGTAGAAAATAGAACATAAGTAATCATTTTGCTGTTTAAAAGTAAGTAGAAAAAAAATCTACATTGTCATTATCAACTCATGATAAATCTTAATGAGTGTAGAGTAAATCTATCATTTAGTGAGAAATATATTGAATTATTAGTATTATTATTATACATTTATGAATTAATGTGTTTCTACGTTTCACTATTATCTAACCATTAACTATGAATTTTGCCTCAATAAACCCTAATTTGCTGCTTATTAATAGTAATAAATGTATGCATTTTGTTGGATCAAGGGATCTAAAATATGATAATAGGTAATATGTAAGTACTAATAAACAGCCAATAAGCTATAATATGCATGCTAAATAAGCAACTAGTTAATAGTGAGAACTGATCCCGAAACTAAATGCTTTTTTCTACATGGAGATCCAAATTGTGTCCCAGCAAGAGGTTTCAACTAATAAGCAGAACTGGTTGACTGCTAGAATCTGTATACTGTAGGTATGGTGCTGCATTCCTATAAATGTGAAAAAAAGTAAAATATCTAGTTTACTTTACTTTTAATCACTAGTTTTATGGATAAAGGTAAATTAAGATCATGACATAAATGTCAATATTACATGTGTAGATGATTAACAAGTAATTGTTAAGGGTAAATATCAGTCTTATTGCCCAAACAGCAAAAACATGTGTGAAACATATACTGTATCCATAAATAACACTTTTTTTATCATACCCATAAGGGGATATATGGGGGTTAATTAAGGCCTTCGAAGTGAATCGATACATTTGTGTAAGAAAAATATCAATATTTAAAACTTTATAAACCGTAATCTCTAGCTTCCGCTAACTGTGGTAGACACATTCATCCATTTTCAAGAAAACCTTTATTTACCCCCTGGAGCCATGTGAATTACTTTTTATTATGGATTGATGCACTTTATTGGACTTAAAGGGTTAGTTCACTTCCAAAGCAATAATTTACAGATAATTTACTCCTCTCATTGTCATCCAAGATGTTCATGTCTGTCTTTCTTTAGTCATAAAGAACTTATATTTTGAGGAAAACATTTAAGGAATTTTCTCCATATAGTGGACTTTTATGGTGCCTGTGAGTTTGAACTTCCAAAATGCAGTTTAAATGCAACTCCAAAGGGCTCTAAAAGAAGGGTCTTATCTAGCGAAATGATCAGTTATTTTCTAAAAAGATTTACAATGTATACACTTTTTAACCACAAATGTTTGTCTTGTCAAGCTCTGCAATGCGACTCTGGTTTAATACAGTTAGGGTATGTCAAAGAACTCCCATTTAATTTTATCTTCATTTACAAAGTTAACATGCAAAGAAGGTCAAGCGTCCTTTACAAAAAAATGGTAAAAAAGTGATGATTTTGAAGTTAGAGGAGAAAATGAGATGGGAGTTTTTCAACATACCCTAACTGTCTTGAACCGGAATATACAGAGTACACGCAGAGCTAGACAAGACAAGCATTCGTGGTGAAAAATTGTATACATTTTATATTTGGCTGGGATCATTTAGAGCCCTTCAAAGCTGCATTTAAACTGCATTTTGGAAGTTCAAACTCACGGGCATCATAGAAGTCCACTATATTGAGAAAATGCCTGAAATGTTTTCCTCAAAAAACATAATTTCTTTATGACTAAAGAAAAAATGGATGACAAGGGGGTAAGTAAATTATCTGTAAATTTTTGTTCTGGAAGTGAACTAATCTTTTAAAAAATCAACAGCCATTCACTGCCATTATAAAGCTTGGAAGAGCCAGGACATTTTTTTAATATTAACTGATTGTATTCATCTGAAGTCATATACACCTAGGATGGCTTGAGTGTGAATAAATTATAGGGCAATTTTCATTTTTGGGTGAACTATCCCTTTAACAGCATAGCTTTTTTAGACAACAGAATATGACCTGCTCAGTTACTCATTTGTAAACTAGCCAGCAGAGGTTACAACCGTGTTCTAGCCACTGAGATCCAATCAAAAATATTGTATGGTTTTGACATGTGGAGGTAGATGGAAGAAAGCTGTAACAGAGAACAGACAAAGAGAACATAATGTTACCAGCACACTGAGAGACTGATGTTTCTCATGTAAACTGTGAGTAAATCTTTCACCTTTCAGCTGATTCAGCTAACTTTGATTTAACCTGTGCAACAGTGCATCTGAGAGTGACAGCTAATGATAAAAACGTCAAATAAAGAAGTATATTTTAAACTTTCTAAAATATGCAGAGTATCTGGGAACAACCTTGTGTTTTGATGTCTTTGTTTTCAGTTGTTTGTTTCTTTTAATTTAGTACATTAAATGTTAAGTAAAGTAGTGTGATTATTATTATTTTTTTAATATAAAAAAGGCAGGCCCTACTTCTCACATACGAGGCGTTATTGAAATGTTGATATTAAAAACAACTATATACTTTTATTTTTATCTTCAATTAACATTTTTATTGTAGTACACAGAGTATGTGTTCATGCCACCTTTCTCATTACACAGTCCTGTTTTGACTGTCTTGAATTTAATTTAGAATTAAATTATTGATGTTATTTTGGACCTGAAGAGCTTGACTGTTCCAATTAGAATCATGTGTCTGTTATCAAATGAGACTGACAACATCGATCTGCCACTGTCTAGCCATGACAAGCTGCCATAGTGGAAGAAACAAGTCAGGATAACACTGCATTTTCAAAGCCTCAAGCTATTAACATCATTATTGCCATTTATCTATTTTTTACAGCCTTCCAAGGTTTTCCAGTCTGTTGGCCAATTAAAAAATATAAATAAAAAATAAGCCTAATTCTGGGAACCTGTCCTTTAAATTGAGCTTGAGGAGAAATGATGTGAACATGATGCTAATGAGGACTCCCATGGAAATGATTTGCTTCTCTGTCAGTGGACACACGAGTTTGGAAGAAAACTCTGCAACTTTGAAGGTTTGCTGTAATAATTATTCCAGTCTGCTGTCTGGAGTTTCTGCAACTCACTGACTTTCTGGCCTAATTAAACTTAGAAAGACATTCACATGTGTTTAAAAATATATGATATGATGAGCACAGAGATACCACTTTTGACCCAGACGGGTCTGTCTGATGAACTTGTCGTCTGACCTCACCGCCAACCCGATCCCACGCTGCCTCCGAACTGCTGCTTGCTTTCATTTCGAACAGCTTGCTGTCAAACAAAACAGCTGAACACTGAGTGAAATTATGAGGAGTGATCAAAACTGAAGGAAGACACCAACTCCCTGGATGAATCAGACTCATAAATGCCACTTGACTGAATAAAAGTGACAGAATGAAGTGATTTTTTTTTTGTCTTTTACACAAGCAGACTAATCAGTATTATCTCTCTCTTTCTCTCTCCTTCTCTTTCTCTAGAAGAAACTTTGGTTTACTTTAGCATGACAGAGCAAAATCCCTATTGGGTTAATAAAACATGCCTGCTGTGAAATTCCACTCTACTTACAGTACAGTACATGTCTAGAACATATACTACTTTCATATCAAAATTAAACCTTGCATATCCTCACACTTCTGATTTATCCGCACTTGCCATCTGCACCTTGTCACAAAGCCATGTTTTTATTTGGTATTATTGGGAACAATAAAACGAGCTGTCAAAGTCAGAGTGAAATAAATTGGCCATATTGCTATGAATTGTAAATAAGCTTGAAGAAACTTTCTTCTGTGCCTCCCTCTCACTTTTAGCTCTTTGTGAAATAACAGCCCACTCTTATTGAACACTTGAACAGATTACTGTTGCCTGGGTTACAGTCTTCAACAGCCAAACATGCTGGGATGCCCTTGATTAATTATGCATTATATATGTTCGCATAGTATTGGTGAACTATCACTGAGTAAAGTAAATCACCCAAAAACACCCTAACCTAACCAACTAGCTCTCAAAACACCTTAGCAGTTGCACAACAATGCCCACCCTAACATTTTAGCAGTGCAGACCAGCAACATTCACACATTTTATAATTACAGTAAAAAAAAATGGGTTTGATGTACAATCTACTAACATAAGAGGAACAAAACACTTTGTGTTCATTGATATATCCATTTTAAAAGGGTCATATTATGTTTTTTTTTTTACTTTTTCAACTTTATTTAGTGTGTAATGTTGCTGTTTGAGCATAAAAAGATCTGCAAGGTTACAAAGCTCAAAGTCCACAAAGTAGAAGAAGACATTTAACAGAAAACTTTTTTTAGCCAGGGGGCGAAGCCTCGCTAGAGACTGTTTAAAAAAAAAAAAAACACCACTCCTAAATGTAAAAAATATGTGCTTGCAAGGGTTTGACATTGATCCTCTTGTTCTTAAACATTCTTAGTATCTGAATTAGGATCGGAAAAGTACACTTTAGAGGGATCATATTGTGTTGCTAAAAAGAACATTATTTTGTGTATTTGGTGCAATGCAATGTGTTTGAGGTTCAAACAACACATTATTTTCCACATACTGTACATTATTGTTGCTCCTCTCTGGCCCGCCTTTCTTTTTACAAAGCTGAATGCTCTGAAAAGCAAGGTGTGCTCTGATTAGCCAGGTATCCTGTGCGTTGTGATGCAGTCTCCCGAAGCGACGAGACAAAAACAAGGAAACCCATTATAAATAAGGCATTTGTTGCATCCAGTGAGAACATAATTACTGATTATAATAACTCATACTGTCTTTTTATGCATAACATTGTGTCATGCCGTGTAAACATAACACCACATCTGCATTTATGATCGTAGAAACAACAAACAAGCAGCACTGCTATACACTGCTCAAAACGTACTTACAGGCTGTGAGCCAGACTGTCCTTGCAAAGTTGGATTTGTCCCACTTTATAGTGTTCAAAGCCAGCATTGTAAGCTACTCTACCAGGTTCAGGAAACAGATCTTCGTAAAATGCGCTGCACATGCGCAAATATTTGCATTTGTACTGTTCTGGAACAGTGTTGTAAATACAACTTAACCAGTGATTTCTAGTTGTGTACTCATTTGGAAGGCCAAACAAAGTACTTTCGCTTTCGCACCGAAACACACAGTGTGTCCAAAACATGGCAGTGGCTGCAATAATACTACAGAATTAAAGGCATGTTTGAATGAGCCATTTAAGGAAGGTGTGGCTGAGTCTTAACTTTTATAAAGACTATCTCTTTGGGATTGAGATTTTAATCTTTGCAACTTTACAGATCTTATATGTGCACAAAAAGCTTGTAACACTCCAAAGACAAAGGAAAATATAGCTGCAAGCAGTGATTCCGGGGCCAAGCCCTCGAAAGGGCTGTAGCGCAGTGCAGAGCAGGAAGAACAAAAACAGCAGAACTTCAATAATTATGAAAAACAGCCAGTTCAGAATTATCGGCAAGAATGAACTTAGAACAAGCAGAAGTTTAAATGAAAATGAAGCCAGCACGGATAAAAACATGTATACAGCAATATTGCCCTGTACAATACTGATCTGGATAATAAATAAATCAAAACAGCACAACATAATTACACACAATTTTATAAAGTTGCATTACACAGGACTCAAACCCACAACGTGACAGGCTTCAAGCTTAGAGCAAACGGCTTAGAAATTTAGAAGCGAGAATGAGCCGACAAAAGCATGACTTAGCATTTTAGACAGATTAGCATGCTAAGCTAACTTAATAATAAAGCTCACGGTTAACCTGATAGCTGAAGAGCCACATTAGAATGAATGGCAACTTGTTAGCATGCTAACCAATTAGCATGAAGATTAGGTGGCACTGTGTTTGAACTTCTCAGGTACCTCCGAGACATGCTGTCAATGATCCCTACCGATTTTTGTGCAGATATGTCAAAAGGTTCAAAAGATTATGTCTGTTACAGAAGCGGTGAGAGGTGGATCCAAATGCATAGCTTTATTTAAAAATGTGGTCGAACAAGCAGGGTCAAACAACAGCAAACAGCAACAACGAAGATAATCCAAAAGCGTAATTCAATAAACAGGTCGAAACCAAAAGAGCAGTCCAAAGTAACAAAAGAACACAAACACTGAAACTAGGAAACTATGACTAAGACTAAGACTGAAACTGAACCGGGAAATGACTATTACACCGCGTTCCAAATTATTATGCAAATGATATCTTTCTCTGGTTTTCATAATTAGTCAATGCAAATGACAGTCAGTATAATTTTTAAGTCATCAACCATTAGGGTATAATTCGAATTTTATTGAACAAACCTCCTAATGATAACAGTATTTATTGAAGGCATTTGCTGAATTTGCAGCATTAGGTGGTCATATTTACTGAAATCTAAATCTATTTCAATCAAAAACATCCTAACTGGGCAAGTTACATCTTACCATAGGACCCCTTCTTTGATATCGCTATCACAATTCTTGCATCCATTGAATTTGTGAGTTTTTGGATAGTTTCTGATTGAATTTGTTTGCAGGATGCCAGAATAGCCTCCCAGAGCTGCTGTTTTGATGTGAACTGCCTCCCACCCTCATAGATCTTTTGCTTGAGGATGCTCCAAAGGTTCTCAATCTGGTTGAGGTCAGGGGAGGATGGTGGCCACACCATGAGTTTCTCATCTTTTATGCAGATAGCAGCCAATGACACAGAGGTATTATTTGCAGCATGAGATGGTGCATTGTCATGCACGAAGATGTTTTTGCTACGGAAGGCACAGTTCTTCTTTTTGTACCATGAAAGAAAGTGGTAAGTCAAAAACTCGACATACTTTGCCGAGGTCATTTTAATACCTTTAGGGATCCTAAAGGGGCCAACTAGCTCTCTCCCTATGATTCCGGCCAAAAACGCCACCTCCTTGTTGTGGTCGCAGCCTTGTTGGGACATGTTCCATCCACTACTCCATCTATCTGGACCATCCAAAGATGCACAACACTCATCAGTAAACAAGACTGTTTTAAAATGAGTCTTCATGTATGTCTGGGCCCACTGCAACCGTTTCTGCTTGTGAGCATTAGTTAGGAGTGGCCGAATAGTAGGTTTATGCACAACTGCAAGCCTCTGGAGGATCCTACACCTTGATGTTCGCGGGACTCAAGAGGCACCAGCAGCTTCAAAAACCTGTTTGCTACTTTGTAATGGCATTTTAGTAGCTGCTCTCTTAATCTGATGAATTTGTCTGGCAGAAACCTTCGTCATTCTGCCTTTACCTGCACGAACCTGTCTGAGCTCTGAATCAGCCTCAAATCTCTTCACAGTACAATGATCACGCTTACGTTTTCGTGAAATATCTAATGTTTTCATACCTTGTCCAAAGCATTGCACTATTTGACGCTTTTCGGCAGCAGAGAGACCTTTTTCTTTCCCATAATTGCTTGAAACCTGTGGCCTGCTTAATAATGTGGAACATCCTTCTTAAGTACTTTTCCTTTAATTGGGCTCATTTGGCAAAATATTTATCACAGGTGTCTGAGATTCATTTCAGTGATCCAAAGAGTCATGAGACACAATACCATCCATTAGGGTTGGGCATCTAAGGTATAATGCCGATCCGATACGCATCTCGATACAAAGTATCCGATCCGATATATTAACGATACATTTGTGACATATTGCGATGCAATACGATGCGATTCACACCCATATCACGATACGATGCGATAATTCAGCACTAACTAATTAGATCAAGTTTATGTGATGATGTGAAAGAGGATGCGGTGCCATTGAATGAGTTGATTATTTATTAACCAAGTAAAACCAAGACTTTTTGAATATATATATATATATATATATATATATATATATATATATATTAGACAGATTTAAAGCTCCTGAATTCTTTAATTCAGACATTCTAAACAACTACAGAGTACTTTTTCTAAAGTAAGTGAACCTGCCAAACAGAACAACAGGGAGATGCCAATATACCACTCACTAAACCTGTCCATTTGAACTGGACTGACCGAATATCTAGCCTACTGTTTGTATCCATCATAAAATGAACATACAAATGAAAAATACAGCAAATACATACTATATCTGTTGATGCTGGTGCTCATATGTGCATAAACACCACTGACCCTCACAAGATCCACCTCTATGGGTGAGCATCCATTATAAAACACTCACAAGACATTCATTTTGACTACTATGCAAATATTTAGAAATTTCACACAAAAATACTATGGATCAGAGCCCCGAAAGCATGACTAGTTCATGAATCAACAGCGGATTTATGCGTGCCTAGACTCCGATATGCAAGAGTGTCATTGTTACTATTACTCTGATCGTCTTTACTTTTACATTAGTGCGAGGGTTTGTTTCATGCAGTCAAGAGATGAAGTAGAGACCCGTTTTTCCGCGGGGGTATGGGTTACTTTTGTGTGGGCTTTTGCTGGTGGGAGTGGGACAAAATAACATACATTTCTGCAGGAGCGGGACAAAAAAATGAGTCCCTTGCAGGACTCTGATGATGTTTGCGTGCCGCGGTTGAAAGTTTTGAGCCGCCGTTCAGTCTGTATGCGATGAGGCTTGCTGCGTCGAGTCCAAAGCAATCAATCACAGAACACGAAAGAGGCCGTGCTTTGACCATTTTAGGATAAAATTTAAGTTAATTTTAAGCCATCTCGCGGGCCACCAGGAATCCCTGCTCTATGTGACTTTCTGGACACGCCCCGGTCTCTGTAGTGTTGTGATAGGCTACGTCATTCACGCAGCAGTGAAGGGAGACGTGCTTGAGAAACAGTTCAGAGGGGAGAAAACAATCTAACAATATTTTTCCACTTTCTAAATAATAAAAGTATGTCTACTAATAATTATAAAGAAATAAATCGGGATTTACCGATGCAGAAATGTTAGAAACGATGCATCGCGATACAAATGCCAATTTGTATCCGATGCGCACTTTTTAAACCGATGCATCGCATCGTTAACTTTTTAAACCGATGCACCGAGTGAATCGGGGAATCTTCCCATCCCTACCATCCATGAGTTTAATTGAAAAACAAAAAACTGTGTGTTTATGAAACTTACATACAATTTGCATAATAATTTGGAACGCGGTGTAAACTATGAAACAAGGAAACAGGGACAACGCTTAGTAGAGTTCACAGGAGCAAAACAATACTTTGCGGTGTGTGTGGCATGGGCTTGCTTAAATGGCAGACAAACAGGAAGTAACCAGTGAAGCAGCAGAGGGAGCAGTAACAGTCAGTGAGGGGCAAGGCTCCCTCTGCTGGCCTGGCGTAACAATGTCAAATTTCAAAATGGCAGACACATAGTTCAGCAAATCCTGGCAAATTTATAATATAATATTATAATTATATTATATTTATGGCCGAGATATAGCTTCTCACCCAATTTTGGGTCAACCTCATTAAGTTTGCGACATCATAACTTTTGAACAAAGATGAATAAAAAAAAACAAATCTGTTGAGTCATGTCTGTGCAGCTCAGTCCAAAGATCATCTAAGCCACTGGTCTCAAACTCAGTTCCTGGAAGGCCACAGCTCTGCATATTTTCGCTCCAACCCTAATCAAACACACCTGATACAGCTAATCAAGGTCTTCAGGATTACTAGAAACTCCAAGCAGGTGTGACCTGGAGCTGGTTGGAGCTAAACTCTGTAGAGTTGCGGCCCTCCAGGAATTGAATTTGAGACCTCTGATCTAAGCCAAGTTTGGGAAGAATTGGATCAATTTCAAAGGAGGAGTAGAGAAAAAAACAGAATACTGTACTTTTCAAAATGGCCGCTACTGTAATGGGTGGAGTCTTAATGTAAGCTATTGCATGTGATCAGCATGATGAGAGTAATCAGGTGTACTAAATTTTATTTTTCTAGAACAAGGGGTTCAGGAGTAATTACCATTTTAATGTTGAATTTATGAACTGGTGGTGGCGCTATACAGTTGGTCAGATCACTATTCATGGCCATCACTACAAGTGTGCCAGATTGCATCATTTTCCTATGTTCTGTTCATAGGGCTCCTATAGAACCCCATTGGAGAATAAAAAGAAAAAGAAAAAGAACACATACAGATTCAATAAGGGCTACAGCCCTTCGGGCTTGGCCCCTAAATATCATATACCCCCTTTAAAAAACATGGTTACTACACTTTTACTGTAATAAAACCATGGTTAAATTTTGTAAGGATTGTTGGGTTTCTCACCGTTGTGGTCTGTGGTTGCAGTGTGTTTTTATGTTTGGCTGTGTTGTGAGTATTTGCAGCGCGTTTGTTTTTGCAGCACATTTTTGTGTTTGATTGTGTTGTGTCTATTTGCAGCGTGTTTCTGTTGTTGCATTGTGTTTCTGTATTTGGTTGTGTTGTGAGTATCTGCAGCACATGTGCTGTCAAACTGATGAAGATTCTGATGCTGAATGCACAAAATAGCCTTATAATTCATACACTCAGGGGTCAGTAACCGAGCAATTTTGAGGTAAACATTCCTCATAGTCACATGGCCTGTTAGGAGCTATAAACGCTATTAAAGTGTGAAACCAATACGCATGTGAGGCACTTCAGATTAATGCTGCACCGTGCTTTCAGATAGGTGATCCTGGAGGGCCAATGTTCTGCACAACTTCAACCCCGATTAAACACACGTGAAGCGGCTAATCAATGTCTTACTGCCCTGTTGAAAAAAAGCAGCATATGCTGGTTAGGTATGTTTTGAAGCATAGCAGCTGGTTTGAGCTGTTTTGAGTTGGTCTTTAGTTGGTCATGAGCTGGTTTAAACTGGCCTGAGCTGGCCTAAACTGGTCCTAAGCAACTAGCTCATGCTCCCCTGTTGAAAAAACAGCATATGCTGGTTAGGTATGTTTTGATGCTGTGATGCTGGTTTTAGCTGGTTTATGCTGGTCCTTTGCTGGTTAATGCCGGTCTTTAGCTGGTTTATGCTGGTCCTTTGCTGGTTAATGTCGGTCTTTAGCTGGTTTATGCTGGTCCTTTGCTAGTTTATGCTAGTCCTTAGCTGGTCATGTTGCTGGTCAAGGTCCAGCATAAACCAGCAAAGGACCAGCAAAGGACCAGCATAAACCAACTAATGACCAGCAAAGGACCAGCTTAAACCAGCATACCAGCATCAAAACATACCTAACCAGGTAACCAGGTATTTTTCAAGAGGGTCAGGACCAGCTTAATACAGCTCATGACCAAGTAAGGACCAGCTGCCATGCTATAACCCTGCTAAAAAAAAAAAAAAAAAAAAAAAAAAAAAAAACAGTTAAAACCAGCCTAAGCTGCATGGTTGGCTGGTCTTAACCCTATGGTTGGCTTGGCCAAAACCCCTCTAGAACCAGCCTGCTGACAAGATCAGGCTGGGTGTCCAGCTATAGGTTTTACCTGTTTTATTTTTAATTTTTTTTCAGCAGGAAAAACATACCTAACTGGCATATGCTGTTTTTTTTTTTTTTTTTAGGGTACCTATATTAGAAACTTCCAGGTCGGTGCGTGGAACAATCAAGCATGAAAACGTATTCAAGTACACGACAAAAGCCAAATCAAGACTTTGTATAGGGGCATAACTAATATCCATTATTTCATACAGTGTAGCTAAATTGCTACATACATACAAGTTTGGGGTTAGTTATGCTTTACTGTTTTTGAAAGAAGCCTCTTATTCTAACAAAGGCTGCATTTATTTCATCAAAAATACAGTAAAAACCCTTACGAAAATTAACCATGTTTTTTTTTTTTTGTAGTAACCATGGTTTAACTATGGTTTTTGAAGTAAAACCATAGTAACCATAGTAACTACAAAATAAACCATGGTTTTACTATAGTAACCATAGTTAAACTATGTTTTTTGTTGTAAAACCATAGTAACTACAAAATAAACCATGGTTTTACTAGAATAACCATATTTAAACTATGTTTTTTGTTGTAAAACAAATAATATGTATTTATTGAAATTCATAATATTAAAGTGAGGCAAAGATAATAAATATGATATTTCATAATGTTCAAATGAGTTCAAATGTATTACATGTGACTAAGAATTCACAGAAATACGAACCTCTATACTGCCCTACAAAGCAAAAAGGCAGTAACTACACCGAGTGCAGAAATGAAGCTAGCGCAAGTTCTGTCAGGAAGACTCAATCGTTCGCGTCACTAATTACCTCCTCATCTTCCAATCATATCATTACTGTAGCTTTAAAGGGTAGCGCTTACTATGTCTGAGTTCGCAGATGCTGTTGCTCCAGCACACAGCCGTGAAACTGGATTCCAGCCGCAGTTGCAAGGAGCGGAGCTGTTAACTCTCTCAAACTGACAGGATTTATCACGGATACCATGGTTACTTCATTAAAAACGGCTGTCGGCATAGTTTAACGTGAACCGTGCGGTTCTCCCCCTCTGCGGATGTGTTTGCGGCGCAGGAGCCGTAACAATGTATCGTCGTCTCGCTGGCGGCGGTAGACAGAAGCAGCGGCTAGAGCCCAGTCTGGCGAATCTGTGAGCTCGAGCTGCTCAAGCGGCGACATGAGGCTCTGATCGCCAGCGCGCTCGCGCTACACGCGCCAACCTGAGCCGGAGAGAGCCGAGCCGCCGAGCGTCGACACGAACCTGCGGATCACCGATGCCATCGCTCCCGTACCTCCATCCTCGAAGCCCAGCAAGCTCTCCAGCCTCGATCTAGGTAAATCCTATTTTTTCTACTGGTGGTGGTGTTTTGCCAAAGCGGTTGGCACTTTCACGAATTGTATGGCTAGCTACTAAAGCAAGATGGCCTGCGGGTTATACGTCTGTCAAACAGCTGTACACGCTATAGGTTCAAGTGGCTGCAGCTTATGCTGCCTTCAAAAGATGGCCTGTGGCCCATGTGTTCTATCAAAAGATGGCCTGTGGCCCAAGCGTTCTATCAAAAGATGGCCTGTGGCCCATGTGTTCTACCAAAAGATGGCCTGTGGCCCAAGCGTTCTATCAAAAGATGGCCTGTGGCCCAAGCGTTCTATCAAAAGATGGCCTGTGGCCCATGTGTTCTATCAAAAGATGGCCTGTGGCCCAAGCGTTCTATCAAAAGATGGCCTGCGGCCCATGTGTTCTATCAAAAGATGGCCTGTGGCCCAAGCGTTCTATCAAAAGATGGCCTGTGGCCCATGCGTTCTATCAAAAGATGGCCTGTGGCCCATGTGTTCTATCAAAAGATGGCCTGTGGCCCAAGCGTTCTATCAAAAGATGGCCTGTGGCCCATGTGTTCTATCAAAAGATGGCCTGTGGCCCATGTGTTCCATCAAAGACGGCCTGTGGGCCACGTGTTTTATCAAAGGATGGCCCTGTTTCACGTCGCAATCAAGGATACCAGGAGCATATGTTCATTTAAAAAAAAAAAAAAAAAAAAAACAGCTAGTGGTTCATTTAAGTTAACCATGAATGGCACTCATCTAAATCTAATTTGTTTCTCTTTCTTTCTCCATCTAAGCCAGGAACCCCAGGATTCACGACCGTAAGGTAATTTTAAAACCGTCCTTTGGGGGTGGGCCCCGTTCTGGTGGATCCTTAAGTCCACCTATCTTTGGGGGTTAGCGGCGCCCCCGCCTTCGTCTCCAGGCGGGACTCGCTGTTTCCGTACCCTCGGAATGCGAGTTACGAACGGGGCCTACGCCAAAGAACCGGATTGCTTGCTGAGCTTCTACATAAATGTAATCGGTATAGTATAAATTCTCCCGAGTCTTTCTGGTAGAAATGAAGCTAGCGCAAGTTCTGGCAGGAAGACTCAATCGTTCGCGTCACTAATTACCTCCTCATCTTCCAATCATATCATTACTGTAGCTTTAAAGGGTAGCGCTTACCATGTCTGAGTTCGCAGATGCTGTTGCTCCAGCACCTCCATCCTCCCCACCTCCACCAAGATGAAACTCTCCTCCAACTCCTCTATTCTACCAAGCTGGGTCATCCCTCTATTACCACATCCATCAATCAGGCTATCCCCTTCTTCGCGAAGACTTCAGATTGTCTTCCTCAATCCCCACCATCAACAGTTGGCCCCTTTCCTGACTCCGCGGGGGGTTAGCGGCGCCCCCGCCTTCGTCTCCAGGCGGGACTCGCTGTTTCCGTACCCTCGGAATGCGAGTTACGAACGGGGCCTACGCCAAAGAACCGGATTGCTTGCTGAGCTTCTACATAAATGTAATCGGTATAGTATAAATTCTCCCGAGTCTTTCTGGTAGAACTGAGAAAAAATTACTTTAAAGTTATCCTGTCATCCAGCCTGTTATCCAATGTTAAAACCGTCCCATGAGGATGCCGCGAAATCACACACATTTGAGATAAGATATTTTGTCACATAACAAAGGATGCCTTGAATGTCATGAAAATGATAACAACTCATTTTTTACTAAAAATGCAGTTACTGCCTTTTTGCTTTGTAGGGCAGTATATACGGCAAGGTCCTGACGCGGCCCCTTTAAGAAATCCGAACGTAGCGCGCCTGCAACTGTAGCGCGCATCATTTGAAAATAATGGTCGAAGAGGAAAAGCAGCGAGTGATTAACGGTGTTTAACCTGTTCACATTTGATTTCAAAGACGCCAAAAATGATGAAATAGTAACGTTTATCTGGTCTCTCTCCTAAACCAACAATTTTGGGTGATCTTGGGTGAGTTACTGAACTCGCGTTTGATTGTATCTGCTGATTAGCACAGCAGCTATGTGTCAAAAGCTATGAATCTGTATAACTGATATTATTAATGATAGTCATAACGTTATATGTTTATGCTACTAATTTTCATTGTATAAAACATTGGAGTAGTGACTATTCTGCCACCATTTGTAGCTGTTTTAATTAATGTTGTGCTTTACGGCTTTGTAGCGTCACTATACTTTAAGTGCAAATAGCACACATTGTTGGCAGAGGCTATTTACACTAACTCCATCCACCAATGTGTGATTACAATGTGTACTTTTTTTTTTTTTTTTTTTTGTTATGTCATTTATTTATTGTCACAGTAAAGAGTTATTTTTCTTTCCAACTTCTGGTGTCCTCTAAGTTTTATATCTACCTCCCTTACTCAAGTCTAGAACTGCTCCAGTGTAGTATTTGCATTGAAGGACAAGTGTTACATTCTCTCTCTCTCTCTCTCTCTCTCTCTCTCTCTCTCTCTCTCTCTCTCTCTCTCTCTCTCTCTCTCTCTCTCTGTGTGTGTGTTTGCGCTAAAGCTGTGTGCTGTATCAAGGTGATGTATTGTAAACGACAAACTGCAAGTACTATTTGTTAGTAAAATAAAAACAGTGGAAAAGTGCACTTTAGATTACAGAAAGGGGGAAAAAGGACATGAAGAGGCATCCAATTTGATCCCATAAAAATCCCATAGAAACCATCCGACAGAATATTTATGTCTTGTCAAAAAATCCTAAAGGATTCCAATAAGAATTTTGTACAGGATTCTTATTGGAATTTCTATCATATTTCCATTTCTATAGGAATATTCTTATAAGACAAATATTCTGTAGGATCAGTCCTAAAGGATTTTTTTTTATGGGATCTAATTGGATGCTTGTTCATGTCTTTATGGAAACTTTTATCTGAAGGTGCACATTTCCACTCTTCTTGTTTTGCTAACAAAAAGTACTTTCAGTTTACTGTTGACATCACCCTGATGTAGACGTTGTTCATTGTATGTTCCTTATCAAAGAATCCTAAAGGATTCTGATAAGAAACTTGTACTGGATTGTTATTGGAATAGGAATTGTCTTATATGATTTTCTTATGGGAAAAGACATAAATATTCTGTAGGATAATTTCTACAGGATTTTAATGGGATCCTGTTTTATTTTAAGGCATCTAAAAAAAAAAAAAAAAAAAAAAAGAATCCTAACACTATTCCTATCAAAATCCTATTGGAACGGTTCCAAAATATGATAGAAATTCTAACTGGAATCCTGTAGAGAATTCCTATTCGAATCCTATAGGATTTTTTGACAAGGGTTACTATAGTATTACTACAATATAACTGTAGTAAAACCATGGTATCAGAACCATGTTTTTTTTAAAACAAAAAAATGCACCAAAAAACCACAGTTACTACGGTCATGGTAAACCACAGTTTTACTATAGTATTACTACAATATAACCGTAGTAAAACCATGGTATCAGAACCATGTTTTTTTAAAACAAAAAAAAAAAACGCACCAAAAAACCACAGTTACTACGGTCATGGTAAACCACAGTTTTACTATAGTATTACTACAATATAACCGTAGTAAAACCATGGTATCAGAACCATGGTTTTTTAAAACCAAAAAACCGCACCAAAGAAACACGGTTACTATGGTCATGAGGTGTCCCTCGTTTCTTTGTTTACCCTTCTGTATTTAAGTCCTGTTTTTTCTGTGTTTCATTGTGAGTTGTTTTATGTGTTTCTATTTCCCTGGATTTGGTGTCCCTGTACTCTGTTCATGTTTTGTTTTGTTTTCTGTTATTAAAACTGCTGCACACAGATTCTTGCTTTCTCCTGCTTCCCCATCCTTGGCATCATATTTGCAATGTTATTTATTCCCGTGATGGTAAAGCTGAATTTTCAGCATCATTACTCCAGTCTTCAGTGTCACACGGTCCTTCAGAAATCATTCTAATATGTTGATTTGCTGCTCAAGAAACATTTTGTATTGTCATAAATGTTGAAAACAGTTATGCTGCTTAATTTTGTGTGGAACTGTGTCAGGGTTATTGTCATCAAGGTTGGTGATGCTTGTTAATTGTTACTTACTCAATATATGTGTTTTTAAAATAAAACTGAACAACTAGTTGTTAATGATTTTTCAAACATGCATCAGATTTGTGCCTTTTTTGTTTGTTTGTTTTTTTCAGTTGGCAGTGGTGTTGGCAGATCTTGCTAGGAAAAAAAAAAAAAATACCACAAGAACAAGCCCAAAGACTATTAATAAATGTTGCCTTCAATAAGTGGACATGGCAACCCTTCAAGAACATGCTCTGCAAAATAGCCTTCCAAACATAAACAAAACATGACTGGTCTGTCAACGGTGGTTTAGTTAAAATCACCAAATATAACAAGTCTTTAGTCACTGTAGTAGTGCTCTGGTTTAAAAGTACATTATTACAATTTGGTACCCATTAGGTACTTTTTGTTTCAGTATTGCATTGTGTTACATTACATTTAAAAAGTAACATTCCTCAACATGTTCATGTGCAGTTGTTCAAAGCTTTGCTTTTCTGAGACATTTCAGTGATAATTAGAATGGCCTTTAAGTCAAATAGTGTCCTACATAACCCTCAGTGCTGCCAATGTCACGGATGAAAAAGCATTTATTCATCAAAGCACTTTGCGCCCCTCTGTTCTAGTTGGCTTTTGGTTTGGACATGAAATGAAAGAGGAAGCGACCCGTAGTGGCTTGGTTTTTGAAGCCATTAAGATTCATCCACTCTTCATCTTTTTCTGAGACCCTCCCTCTCACAGACAAGTCCAGGAACATCGTTCTTACACATCCACTATATACGATACAGCAATGCTTCTCAAACTAGTCCTGGGGACCCCCAACCATTGCATATGTTCTGTGTTTCCCTCATTCAACTTGATTAAATTCATCAGCTTAATGTTAGTACAGTCTGCAAGATTTAAATTGGGTATAATCTATGATATATACATACAAAATGTACATTGGTTGGGGGTCCCAAGGACAGGTTTGAGAACCACTGCCTTACAGAAAGTATTGGTACTAAAGCACTAAAGTCTAACTGAAAAGAAAAAGAAAACAAAAAAATGCCTGGGCTGTAAAGTTAGCATGGTTTATCTGGTCATATACTCATTTATAGAGGTCATGATACTTTTATTGTACAAAGGATAGCTTATTGAAAGGAAAACATAGAGCCAAAGCTCTGTACCAAAGCTGCATGAATAACACAGTAAAATACAAAAGCAGACGCTTGGTGGAATGATGACCTCAGTCACTTTCTTTCAATACATAGGGGGAAATAAAAATGCAATGAAAGTGACATTATATGTTCGTATGGGTTTGAAATTATGATGCAGCTGGTTGCCATTTTTGTTCCTTAATTTTCTGGGAACTGAATCCAAACTGAAAATGTGATTTTTTTTTCTGCGTCAGTCCTCTGGTTTAAACAGAGAAGATAGTTTCTGAGTGCCGTGTAGAAACCTGACATTTGTGCCATTTCCATGGCAACCAATTCACTCACGCCCAAGCCGCATCCTAGCAACCATCACTGTCACAGGTGATGCTATCTCTGGCACATATCACAGAGACACAAATCCTCCATTTATTCTTTAACATTATTTATACTACAGGGCCGTTGAATGCTTGAATCTGATTGGCTGACGAACGCACCTTGATATTTTAGCGCGGATGTATACCTAGCCGAATTGCACTTTAGGGGGCGAGAACGAGTCTTCGAACCTGTGTGTATGCCTACTGTGAAATTACCACATCAAACGAGACGTGCTAACATGGATGCAGCTATGAACCCGCCGGGTTTGCTTCAGGGCAGAGGCGTTGCTAGACCCTTTTTAATGGGGCATGTGCGTGAGTTATAATTTACTTTGATAATCCCGAAATAAAGACATTAAACTATATGCAACAACTGAATTGACGCTTCTAAAGGCAACGCAGTTTAACCGAAGACTATGCACGCAGATATCCATGCCCATGCATCTGTGTATTTAACTGCAACGCACACGTCGTGCAGCCTTTTACACAGGAGTACATGCAGTGTAGGAATAGTTGGTTACAGAAGTTTGTATAGTTAATTGTGTTGTAAATGCAATTGTCAAGCAGTTTGTGATGCATTTTGGAAACAGGAGATGAGCCCCTGGTCTAATGCGCCACCTGGCTTGAGAAACCTGTTCTCGAAGACTTACTTTTAGTCATTATTTGGGAAGCACACATATTCTGAATGCCTTCGGCAGAATTCAAATTAGCCATTTTAATCTAGATTAATTCCAAGATTACAGTGAAATTAATCTAGATAAAAAAAATAAAAATCTATGCCCACCACTAATATATATATATATATATATATATATATATATATATATATATATATTTTTTTTTATTATTATTATTATTATTTTTTTTTTTGATTGATTGATTGATAGATAGAAATACATACTTTTATTCAGCAAGTCTTGACGTGTCGTTCCAAAATTATAAGACCTTTGTTTACTTCAGAATGCAAATTAAGATATTTGTGATTAAATCTGAGAACTTTCTGACCCTCCATGAACAGCATGCAACTACCACGTTCAACTCCTAGAAAAGTACTAAGGACATCATTAAAACAGTCCATGTGGTATTTTTATGAAGCTACGAGAATACTTTTTGTCCACAAGACAAAAATAATGACCTTAAACAAAAAAATAAAAAAATACTTATTTAATTAATCTAAATTTATTTATTTTCTTCTTTGTCTGTATTTGACACATTCTGATGTAGAACGTCCATCTCTCTTAGTTCATTGTCTGTTTATTCTGGTTAAAATAAGTAAGGCTGGGCAAAAAGTTGCAAGTCATCCTTTCTGCACAGCGTGACTGACACGTAAGAGAATAAATTGTTGAGAGTAAATTGTTATTACTGTTTTCTTTGCACACAAAAAGTATTCTCATAGCTTTATAACATTACGGTTCAACCACTCATATCACATGGCGTATTTTATCAATGTTTTTACTACATTTCTGGGCCTTGAATGTCTATTCAGGGTCAGAAAGCTCATGCATTTCATGAAAAATAGCTTAATTTGTGTTCTGAGATGAACAAAAGTCTTACGAGATTGGAACAACACTAGGGCAAGTAATTAATGACAGAATTTTCATTTTTGGGTGAACTATCTCTCTAAATTGTTATTTATCAACAAATAAACACTGGTTATTGTTGTTGTTTGGTAAAAAAAAAAAAGTATCAAACTATTATAATATTTTACAATATTATTACTGTTTTACTGTGTTTTTGATCAAGTAAATGCAGCCTTGTTAAGCATAAGAGAGTTTTTATAGTGTTGCACATTATAACAATTATTAAATTAAATCATGCCTTTCATGCCACCCCTGAACAAATCACCCTACATGGACCACCACAGTCAAAATATTTCCAAAGATTTTGGGCTGATAACCACAGTGTGCGGTTGTTCTAACGTCCATGAAGTTTTAAAAAAAAGCACATCACAGATTTAAAACCTGTACCCTGTGGCCTGCATGAAATTCCCTTTCAAGTCTTCAATGTACTCTTTTGAAACAGTAAATGCCATTACCTGGTTCAAAGAAAACCTGGGAAAGACGGCCAAACTTTCAGAGGCAACAAGTGTGTGCTAATCTTCGAACAAATGTTCCTGAATTGTTCTGTGGTCAGAAAAGATCAGCTCTTTCAAGACCAGAGGTTACTCAGCCAAGATAATACATATAGGATACCTTCATATTTGATTTTTCCTCGGAAATAAGACATTTACCCTGTAATTTCCCCTAGCTCAACTCTCTGTCAATAACTCAAGAGGCACCTGCGAATAAAATGTTCCCCTGGCATTTTCACCGCTTCTTGTGATTACATTAAAACCTCACACTTTTAGCCGGCTGCAATTCAATATCGACACGACCCAGCCAAGCAATTTAAATACGCCTTTCTACAGCTGATGGGATTTGCCGCCTCTGCTCGATAAGCTCCCCCACACCCAGTGGAGGTGTTATCTGTCGCCTCTGCGGCGCTTCGAATATTTGGACATCATCATCTATCATAGGGCAGCAGGCGGCAGGGTCAGGGCGGGGGTCTCCGGGCCCCAGCATCCCCAGCTGTCTTTTAGGCAGGGCGGCTGCGAGCATCTGCTGATGTATTGCGGGCAGTGGAGGGTGAGGTTTGGAGACAGCCACAGTCACCTTGCGCTTTCTGCACCGGTGCAGGCAAGACTAATGCATGCGGCATTTAGACAAGGTAACAAACCACCCACTTCATGAGGCGACCAGGCGGAAAGCTAAGTGAATTTTGGGTTTGAATGTTTTGTCTTGTAATCACAGAAATCAGGCCGATTTGGTGATGGGAGGAGGCATCAACTTTTCTTTGTGATGCGCTGATGTCACTTTCAGTCTAAAAAAAGATGAGTACTGACTAAGCACTTTTATAGGCATTCCTTAGCAGTCCTTTAATTGTAATTTTCTCTAAAGAGCTGACATGACAGCAGGGACAGCTCAGTCTAGAGAGGATGGAAAGATCCACTGGCTTAAAATTATATGCATCTTTTTTCTTCTTCATGTATTTAACAACACTTTAGCTTGTGATATCAAGTGGGGGTCATGTTTCAGGATTCTTAGCAAAATCTCTGAGAACCTCACACCTTAAACTTCTTGAGACTCCAAAGAGTTTGCAGTTCTGGAAAATATGACACTGGAGACTAAATGGTTCCTTATGGTTTCATTCTTGGTTTAACACCTGTTTCTTCACCTTAAGGTCTTTTGCCATTAATATATTTTCTTGTCAACCTGTTTTTG
>NC_133376.1:8197748-8228885 GCF_049309525.1 Garra rufa
GTTATATAAAAAGGTTATCAAGTGATTAAAAAGGTGAATCTAATTAGCTGCAATATTTAAATAAATCACAATTATTCCCTTTGATGGTACAAAAATGCATATATTTATATAAATAAGTGCACTAAATAAATGTGTTAAATTGTCGTTTTGTTTCTATAAACAACATAGAGGTCATTCAACAATGAATTAGAGCTTTTGGTTAATGTAATATTTGGGCTCTGACTGTCTTATAACATTTACAATGAAATCTGTCTATGTCTTTTGGGCAGATTATCACATTGATGGTTATATTGGATAAACCAACATATTCTCACTTTCAACTCGTCACATATTGATGCTTGGTTTGGACCCCTGGTGTCACTTTCTGATGCTCAAGATACCCCTTTTAGCGTCATTTTTTAATGCACAGTGCATGCTTTTAGCATCACTTTTCGATGTGCAGGGTCCTCCGTTGCTTTCAGTTGTCTGTCTTAATTTAATGGTTTGCATGCATTTGTAAAAATGGAATTTCATTGGAGCACTTAACCCCAGCCCTACCCTAAACCTACCCACTTCTGAACAAATACAGTCAAAGGTATTTATTCCAAAAACCATAAAAAGCAGTATAAAAGTATTACAAACAAATCAAGTTGCATTCCAAACCTTCTGAAGCCATGCGGTATCTTTATGCGAAGAAGAGAGTAAAACAAGGTTTTAACGCTAAAAAAATGATTTCAGTCCGTTAACACGCTGACATCTCATAAAAAAAAAAAAAAATAAAAAAAATACTCCCGTACTTTAGCATGACACAATCGGTGCATTTTTTTTTTTTTTTTTTAATTTGCGCACAGACTCCACACATGATATGAGCTTTATGGCAGAGAGACGGTGATCAAATAATTTTGCTTTGGAAGACTTGGAATATTCAAGGGGTCATATGATGCGGTTTCTTGTTTTCCTTTGTCTTAGGAGTGTTACAAGCTGTTTGTGCATATTTAAGATCTGTAGAGATGCAATATGCTTAATGTCTCAAAAGAGATATTTATTATAAAAGTTAAGACTCAGCCACACCTCCCTAAAACGGCTTGTTCAAACATGCCCCCACTTGTCCATGTCACAGGGTGAGTAGATTAGCATAACACCACTCATATGTATATGGAAACAAAGTGGTGTTACAGCCGTCATGTTGTGGAGATGCAGTGTGTTTCATTGCGAAAGCGAAAGCACTCTGTTTGGCCTTCTAAATGAGGACACAACTAGTAATCATTGTTCCGGAACAGTACAATGCAAATATGCGAGTGGTTGATGGACATTTCACCTGGGAACCTGTGAAAGGAGCTTATAATGCCAGCTGTACACAAAGGGTTAAGGCTTTAAAGTGGGGCAATTCCAATCTTGCAAGGACAGTCTGTGCTTCTGACTGATGGCCTGTAAGTACATTTTCATATTTGAAGAATTCAGTACTGACAATTCAAACGCGAGTTTTGAGCAGTGTAGAGTAGTGCTTGTTGTTTCTCGTTCTACGATCGCAAATGCAGACATGTACCCTGGAAATCCAGAGGTCTCGTGAGAGCACAATTTGAATTGTCTCTGCAAGACACTCTGGCATCGAGCAATGAACGAGTTAGACTTGGTTTTTCATATAAAAGAGGAACAGAAAACCGCGCTCGAATCGTTCCTTTGCAAGAAGGACGTTTTTGCTGTTTTGCCGACTGAATACGGCAAGAGTTTAATCTATCAGTTAGCTCCGCTGGTAGCTAAGCGTATGGGGCTTAATGAAAACTTAGAGATTGGTCGTGGTGTTATCCAATTGCGTGCAGTGAGAGTTTCAAATGCATGCTTGGTGCCGCCCCTCGAGTTAGGCACTTTTCAATGCTCGATTCCAGACCCTTAATCCTAATAGATTAGGGTCTGGATTTTTTCCAGGCTAGCAGACATGGTTTTATGTTTATGCAACGTGGTGTGACGCAAAGCAACATGCAAAAAGACAATACATATGAGTCATTATAATCAATAGTTATGTCCTTTACTGGATGCAACAAATGCCTCGTTTATAATGGGTTTTATTGTTTCTGTCTTGTCACGCCGAGGAACGGCATTGTAAGGGGCGTAACATTTCCGTCACACACTTGAGGCATTTGGCCAATCACAATGCACCGGATAGCTGGCCAATCAGAGAACACGTCGGTTTCCATCAACGAAGAGTTTTGTAAAAATCAAAGCGTTTCAGAAAGGCGGGGAAAAGAGGAGCATCAATAATGTACAGTAGGCTATGTGGAAAATATTGTTTTTTGAACCTCAAACTGCATAAACACATTGCATTGCAACAAATGCACAAAATAATGCTCTTTTTAGCATCATCATATGACCCCTTTAATGGTTTTTAAATAATAAAATAAACTATGACTGTATTTGTATCTGTCTGTTGTGTACTCTGTCAAATGGTACGTAGGTTTAGGGACATGTGTTGAGTTACGTGTTCATAAATATGTTTAAACAGTATAATGTAAATACAATTTTTGTGACTGGTTACACTAAAAAAAATCACCCCCTAACATATATGCAATAATGGCACTATTATTACCCAGTGTATAATTTAATCATGATGTCAAATGTTTCTTGTTAAAAGCAATGGAGGACACCGCACGTCGTAAAATCTGGGTCCTGAGCCAAAGGGTCCTGACCAAGTCACAGTGTGTGACGAGTTGGGAGTGTTGGATATACCTGTTGTTCTGTTTTGTAGGTCAGATATGACATATTCTCCATTAGCAGATCTGGTAATGGCATTGCATTAACATAATATCTCACAGTCAGTCACACAGTTTCAGTATCATCTCCATGTTACAGAGCAGTATGTGACTGACACACGTTCATCTCACATTAGAGCGGGCTTTAATACTTCATGCACCTCCTTTCACACGCAAACAGCCCATAGGGTTGGATGACATCCAGTAGCTGTGAGTTAATTAATTCCCACCAAATCTGATTAATGATAACTGACTCCAAAAGCATTAACTCGATCATGACTGAGCAATACGACATGCCGCTCTCCAAATTGGTTTTTGAAGGGGACGCTGGGTATCCTATTTTTCTTTAAATTAAAACCCAATTTTCGGGAACTGTCTGGTAATTAGCAATGACACCCGCCTGACGGATGCCTTGTCCTTTGGCACGCAGGCTTCTGTGAGCCAGGATGCATACGAGGAGGTATGGCAGAGAGTCACGGCACACTCCCATTAATCCACCTCCACCACTGCACCGTCGCCCAGTGATTGATTGACACCTGCTTGCAGCCAAAAAAAAATATATATATAAAATGATGAGATTATATCTGCAAATCATGATTGGTGGATCCTTACATGAGAACACCATACATTATTCTCTTTCTGCTTCATTATAAGCATTTAAGCAATTATTTGCATTGTTCTCTTTTAATCTTTTTTGAGAACGAGCATATACCAAGCGGTCCCACTTTACATTAGGTGGCCTTAACTACTGTGTAAGTACATTTAAATTAATCATTTGGTACAATGTACTTATTGTGTACATACATGTTTTTACATTGTACTTATATTTTGTTAAACACCTATAGGTAATTACATTTGTATTTTTTTTAATTACCACTGTTGACCCATCCCTTACACTCTAACCCACCCTTAAACCTACCCATACCACCAAAACTGTCTCTAACCTTACCCACATCCCACCTTAATAGAAGCAAAAGTGTTTTGCAATGCAATATGACCACAATAAGTACATTAAAAAATAAGTACAATGTAAGTACATAATAGTTAAGGCCACCTAATATAAAGTGTGACCTACCAAGCAAATGAAACAAACACGTTTGCCATGTTCACCACATGCTGAAGACATTGCAATATTGAAGCAATTATATTTCCCATTAGTTAAAATGTTTACTGCAGCACCATCTGTGACCTTTTTATCTAATTTTACTCATTTGCTACAAATGACTGTTAATTTTGTTGTTGTCCTTGATGGCAAACTGACTATGCCAATAGCAGTTTAATTATGATAGAATTTATGGATTGTCAATTTGAATTTCAAAGTGCCACTTTTTCTTGAATTAATTTTATCTCATTACTAAGTTTAACAAAGGCCTTCACGTGTTTATTATTTTTACATACTATTATTATTACACTAAAGTGACAATTTAATTTAAAAGGTTAGTTGACTCAAAATTAAAAAAAATCTTTAATTGCTCACCCTCAATGCCATTCCAAACCCGCAAGACCTCGCTCATCTTCGGAAGACAAAATAAGATATTTTGGTAACACTTTATAATAACGTTCCATTGTTCCATTCCAACTCTTTTATAAGTGATTAGTTAATGATGAAATTATCATTTACAAAACATTCACAAATTATTAATAAGTGATATGCTAACAATTTGTGTGTTTTGTTAATTCATTTACAAGTCATTTACAAGTTAATTTACAAGTAATTAGTTCATGATGAACTAATTATTTACAAAACATGACTATGTGTTTATAAATGATTAATAAGTGATATGTTCATTTTATTGTAAGCAATATGCTAACGATTTACCAATCTGTCCTAAATTATCTTAAAAAATGGCATATCATAAAATAATTAAACAGATCCTTAGTAAATGGTTAAAAATATTATTAGTTAACCCCTTAAATGTCACCCCCCCCCCCATTTTTTAAAATAGGCTTGAAAGTGCACTATCCAAACTTAAATTGTTGTAATTCATGAACACTTTGGAATACAGATCTAAGGTAGGTCTCTTTATAAAGAAAACAATCAGCAGATTATTGCAGAAGCGGAATTAAAAAAAAAAAAAAAAAGTATTAGTATTAACAAATTACAGAAGTTTAAATTTACTGTAAAGAAAATACACTGTACAATTTTTACTATATTTTATATAAAATACATATTTTACATAACAGGTTTTATGCTAAAGTTGATATCAATTTGAAGCCTTACATCTAAATAAGTTATTCCAAATTTGAAGTTGATATGAAAAAAAAAGAGGTTCCTGTGAAAGCTTGTTTGGGCGTTATAAAATACAAAATAACCTTATATAATTGATACACTACATGGTGCAAAGTGCATTAGTGCATAAGTACATAGTGAATAAGTGCAGAGTGTATAGTGCGTCATTTGGGGTGCAGCTCATGTTTGCCAAAGAAGACATTTTTACCATCACCAGTCAGCCCTTACATTGCAGTACACACTACAAAGTATTCAAAAGCTGTTGTGTAAACGCATGAATAAATAATTTACACATCTTTCTGCATCCCCTAATCTAAAGTGTAAAAAATTCATTATGTGTAAATGTGTTACACATCATTTGTAGATCTTGCAAATGATCTGGTGTATATAAGGCATTTACAACACTTTCTGCATCCCGTAAACTACTCATCAGCTGTAAATGTTTTACAAACCTGCCGGTTCCAGGTTGTGTGGACATCAGGTGGGTAAACACACTGAGTGAAAGACCTTTGAATAATGAGTAAAACATTTACACGTGATGAATTGTTTACACTCTAGATTAGGGGATGCAGAAAGTGTTGTAAATGATTTATTCATGATGCGATCTTCAGCGAAGGATAAACATTTAAATGATTGATATTTTAATTATTTTTAAGTGACAAACAATATATTAGCTAGTAACGTATTAACCACTTACTAAGGATCTGTTTGATTATTTCATGATGCTATTTTTTATGACAGATTTGTAAATTGTTAGCATATTACTTAATCATTTGTGAACGTATAATCATGTTTTGTAAATTATTAGTTCATCATTATCTAATCACTTGTAAATGATTTAAAACTTAATTTACAAAACATATATAAAAATACTAACGTATCACTTATTAATCATTTATGAATGCATAGTCATGTTTTGTAAATCATTAGTTCATCATTAACTAATTACTTGTAAATTAATTAACAAAACATACACAAATTGTTAGCATATCACTTATTAAACATTTATGAACGTTTTGCAAATCATTATTTTATCATTAACTAACCACTTATAAATGACTTACAACTGAGGTGTTTAACCCTTTCAGTGGTGAGTTTAAAATATTCTAGCGGACCCCCGAGAGTGAGTTTTTTTTAAGCGACCGTTATTTTAGAACGTTCGTCCTTATTGTTTCCATGGCGACGCGTCATGCTTGTCACGTGACACAACACAGCCACAATAACACTGTATGACAGATAGATCGCTTTAATTTCGTTTTTCCTTTTTTATCCAGAATACTCACACACTTGCTTACCATGCCATGAACTATCTAATATTCCGATTCACAAATATGTGTGAATTAGTATGATTTGTTGTTTAAAACCCTATGTAAATGATCTGGATCGTGATTTGAAACATGAGATGGGCGCGGCCATGTTTGTTCGCGCTGCAGTTCAGAGAGTCCTGTCAGCCGTATTTACATCACATACATTCATCCGTTTCTCCCGAAATACATGCAAGTAAGTGGCTGGTGAACTAGAAGAGGAATAGAGTGAACCTTTTAGTTACTTTGCCAAATTATATTTGAATAGATGGTTATTTGCTGCTTCCATAGACCTATGTTTGTATTTTACAAACTCTTAATGTCTCGTTTTACTAGTACTTATGTGTATTTAAATGTCTGAAACCTAAAATAAGCGTTATGTGGTTAAAAACACTGCATAGTTGTGATTGTATGACAAGTGCAGAGCTCCGCAGTCTCTGGCTCAGCGCCAGCCATCGCGCCAAAGCGCAGTTTGAATTTGTCAGCTGCGTGACGTCACCGAACGTTCTAAATCCCATATGTGGGACCGTACTCCCAGGGGCACAGAAATTAGAATCCCATATGTGGGACCGTACCGCTCAAAGGGTTAAGTATGCTGTTGTCCAGCCTCTACTTAAAAAGCATAACTTGGATCCCTCGGTACTGTCTAACTATAGACCGATATCCAAGCTGCCCTTTTTGTCAAAGGTACTAGAGAAAGTGGTCTTCTCTCAGCTGCAATCCTATTTGGATTCAAATAAAATTACAGAGAAATTTCAGTCTGGCTTTAAATTGTGCCATAGCACAGAAACTGCACTTTTAAAATTTTTTAATGATTTGCTTTTAATGGCAGACTCTGGTCAGGCAGCTGTTTTGGTGCTTCTAGATCTCACTGCAGCCTTTGATACAGTGGATCATGAGATTTTATTATCACGCATGGAATCCTGTGTTGGGATTAAGGACACGGTTTTAAAATGGTTTCGGTCCTACCTCGCAGGACGGAAGTTCTCTGTGAGCTTTGGCCCTTTTTCATCTGCAAAAGCCCCTCTCACCTGTGGAGTTCCCCAGGGTTCTGTTCTAGGCCCAGTTTTGTTCTCTCTGTATATGTTGCCACTGGGCTCATTTTTTTTTTAGAAAATATGATATTTCTTTTCATTGTTTCGCTGATTGAGAAAGCAGTTCTATGCAGTCTTTGCAGAGTTGTCTCCAGGAAGTGAAAGACTGGCTGAAGCTAAACTTCCTCAACCTAAATGAGAGCAAGACTGAAATTGTTATGTTCGGCAGTTCTGAACAGACCCTTGATCTCGGTGTTCCCTTCAGCTCCCATGTAAATAATCTTGGAGTCATGATTGATAGTTCTTTCAAATTTGACAAACAAATCAGCTCTGTGGTTAAAACAAGCTTCTTTCAGCTTCGATTAATTGCTAAAGTGAAACCATATCTGCCTTCTAACCAGCTGGAAAAACTAGTCCACATGTTCATTTCTACACGTCTGGACTATTGTAATTCTCTGTATCACGGTCTTGATTCTGCATCCATTCGTCGTTTGCAACTAGTACAGAATGCAGCTGCACGCCTCCTAACAGGTATCAGGCGCTATGACCATATCACTCCTGTGCTACAGTCTCTTCATTGGCTCTCGGTTCCCTTCAGGATACAATTCAAAATTCTACTGTTAGTTTTTAAATCACTGAATGGCCTGGCTCCAGAGTATTTGTCTGAAATGTTGACTCTACACTGTCCTGTGAGAACCTTGCGGTCATGTGACCAACAGCTTTTAACCTGTCCCCGCTCTAAGAAAAAAAACCCGAGGTGGTAGGGCATTTGCGGTCACCGGACCCAAACTTTGGAACGAGCTCCCTTTGAGCATTCGATCAACCTCTTCCATTGACAGTTTTAAGTCACTCCTAAAAACACACCTCTATGCATTGGCTTTTAACACGAGCTGAGTTTAGCATTTTTACGTTTTTATGTTGCTACTTTTGTACTGTGTATATTTTATTTTTTTCTCTTACTGAAACATGTACAGCACTTTGGGCAGTGTCAACTGTATTTAAATGTGCTTTATAAATAAACTTTGACCTTGACCTTGAACGTTATTATAAAGTGTTAGCGATATTTTTGATGAAATCCGAGAGCTCTCTGACCCTCCATAAACAGCAAGGGTCCTACCATGATCAAGGCACAGAAAGGCAAAGAAACAAAATAATGACTTTAATCAACAATTTTGTTGTAATCAACGTCAGCAGCACCACACAAATGTGTCGTGGTGCTCCCTTTAATGGCAGAGGGTTGTCCCGCGAGAGAAGAAATCGTTAAATGAAGTCATTATTTTGGTTTTCTTTGCACACAAAATATTTTTTTGTTGATGTTCGTGGTACGTTTCTGGACCTTCAACGTGGTACGATCCTTGCTGTCTATGGAGGGTCAGAGAGCTCTCGAATTTCACCAATAGTATCTTAATGGTTTGGAATGACATGAGGGTGAGTAATTATTGAGTTTTACTTAAAGGGGCAGTTCACTTTTTTTCTTTTTCTTTTTCTTAGACTGCCCAGTTTTTATACCTTTAAAGGATTACTCCACAAAAAAAAAAAAAAAAAAAAAGTTTTTTGAAGAAAACATTCCAGGATATTTCTCCATATAGCGGACTTCAATTGAAGGTTTAAAATGCAGTTTCAAAAGGCTATAAACAATCCCAGCCAAGGAATAAGGGTCTTATCTAGCGAAAAGTTCAGCCATGTTCAAAAATATATTTATACACTTTTTAACCACAAATGCTTGTCTTGTCTATCTCTGTGTACTCTGGTTCAAGACAGTTAGGGTATGTTGAAAAACTCCCATTTCATATTCTTCTCCAACAAATCTTCATACATCGCTGTTTTACCTTTTTTTGTAAAGCTGTTTGACCTTCTTTGCATTTTCACTTTGTAAACACTGGGTCGGTACTTCTGAATGGATGCAGGATGAGTTTTTTGACATACCCTAACTGTACTGAACCAAAGTGCACAGAGCATGCATGCACAATCACAAAGCTAGACAAGACTAACATTTGAGGTTAAAAAGTATATAAATTGTATACATATATTTTTTTTTCATTAGATAAGACCCTTATTGCTGGGATCGTGTAGAACCCTTTGAAGCTGCACTGAAACGGCATTTTCAACCTTCAATCCGTTGAGCACTATTAAAGTCCATTATATGGAGAAAAATCCTGGAATGTTTTCCTCCAAAAAATAATTTATTTGCAGCTAAAGAAAGAAAGACATGAGCATCTTGGATTAAATAGGGTGAGTAAATTATCAGGAAAATTGCATTTTGGAAGTAATCCTTTAACTGCCTATATTATGCCATTTCCAAGGTTCCCTACATTGTTTTGGGAGTCTCCTAAATGCTTTCATTTTCTCAAAATATACATTTAATGTCACCTCATTTTCCAGCGATTCTCGAATTATTCGTTTGACGCTGTCCAGAGATTCAGTCTCTCTAAACCCCTTGTTTCTGCTCTGATTGGTCAGATAGACCAGTCTGTTGTGATCTATAGACCAGTCTGTTGTGGTCCATCAACTGTGAGTATTGTAGTTGGGGGGCAGTCATGGCCTAAGGGTTAGAGAGTCAGACTTATAACCCGAAGGTCAAGGGTTCGAGTCTTGGTAACAACAGGAGTTGTAGGAGGGGGGAGTGAATGACCAGCACTCCCTTCCACCCTCAATATCACAGCTGAGGTGCCATTGAGCAAGGCACTGAACCCTCAATTGTTCCCTGGGTGCTGGAGCAAATGACTGCCCACTGCTCTGGATGTGTATTCACAGTGTGTGTGTGTGTGTGTGTGTGTGTGTGTGTGTGTGTGTGTGTGTGTGCACCTGGTATTCATCACGTTGTGGGGACCAAATGTCCCCACAAGGATAGGAATACCAGTAGATTTTGACCTTGTGGGGACATTTCTCAGGTCCCCATGAGGAAACAGGCATATAAATCATGCACAATTCGTTTTTTTGATGAAGTAAACGTATGCACAATCTCCTGTGAGGGCTAGGTTTAGGTGTAGGGTAGGTGTAGGGTGATAGAAAGTACGGTTTGTACAGTATAAAAACCATTACGCCTATGGAATGTCCCCATAAAACATGTAAACCCAACATGTGTGTGTGTGTGTGTGTGTGTGTGTGTGTGTGTGTGTGTGTGTGTGTGTGTGTGTGTGTGTGTGTGTGTGTGTGTGTGTGTGTGTGTTTGTTTTTGTGACATATCAGGACACAAATTTGTGTAATAACATGGGTATGACATAGGTATTACAAGGAGAGGGTGACTTATGAGGACATTGCCCATGTCCCCACTTTTCAAAAGGCTTATAAATCATACAGAATAAATTTTTTTGAGAATGTAAAGATATTTTTTTGAGAATGTAAAGATATGCACAGTCTCCTGTGAGGGCTAGGTTTAGGTGTAGGGAAGGTGTAGGGTGATAGCAAATATCGTTTGTACAGTATAAAAACCATTACGTCTATGGAATGTCCCCACAATTCACAAAAACAAACATGTGTGTGTGTGTGTGTGTGTGTGTGTGTGTGTGTGTGTGTGTGTGTGTGTGTGTGTTCACTACACTACTCACTACTCACTGATGTGTGTGTGTGCACTTGGATGGATTAAATGCAGAGCACAAATTTAGAGTATGGGTTACCATACTTGGCAAACGTCCCATTTTTTTAAGAAGTGTGTCAAAATCTTTTACTCAATTAAAAGTCTAAGACTTTTTTACTCAATTAAAAGTCTAAGAATCTAGCCAAAACCATCTTGAGTGAAAGTTATATTAACCCTATTTAAATGTACCTTAGTATTTAATAGTAAAAAGCAAACCTTTTCCTTAGCTTTCGAAATAGACTGATGAAATCAAGAGACAGAGGAGATTTTCTCATTAAAGTAACTTTAATGCAGAAAGTTTATTATGCAATACATTTAATCACAGTTTTCTCAATGTCCCGACTATGTAAGATTTTTTAAAAACACATACATAGTCAAAAGAAAAGCACCACAGTATCCTCTTTTTAATTTGGGGAATAAATAGTGGGTAATATTAGCTAATAAAATAGAAAGCCCAAATACACAAGTTCAAAATTCATGGGATATAGTATACCATCTGCTGACACACTTACTGTAAACTAATAGCAATCTTGCACACTAAATAGGATAGTGGAATATGTGGAACATGCATCATTTAAGTATGCTGAGAAAAAAAAAAAAAAAAAGTTGTGCTTGCTTTGTCTCTCTGCAAAGATACCAGGAAGGCACATAGGAGGGATGGAACATGGACGAATGGGTCAGGGCATGGCTGAACTGTTCATAAATTATTGTAGAGCTGGAACAGACTTCAGCCAGAGTAATTACATAACTAGAATTTCTCCACTTATAAAGTAGCCTCAATGATTAGACAACATTACAGCTGAAATAAACTGAAAAAAAAAAAAAAAAAAAAAAGTTAAAGCTTTACCACAAAAATGCAAGCTTCTGCTTCTTACATACAGCAAATAGCAGTATATTTTACCCCACAAAATGCTCTTCTTTACTCTTGTGAGCTTTAAGCTTAACCTTGTCAAGGTACAAGGGGTTGCCATTGGGTTTAGATCTGGTTTAAGATCTGTGCTGTGCACTGACAGGTTGTCGGTTCAAACCCTGCAAGGTGCAATTCATGAACAGAGAGCACTGTGACCTTGAGCAATGCACTAAACACCAGATTACACCGGAGGATTTCCCAGTAATACGAGTAGTGCGAGTTGCTTATGGGCAAAAGCAACATAGGCTCATTGGAAAAAAAAAAAAAAAAAAAAAAAACATGCCTGAGGTGGTATTTCTGCAAAATTATATCAAGTTACTTCCTGCGTGATGCTTTTAAAATGAAATGTCCAGTGAGTGGAGCTAAAAGCCATCCAGTTTTATCAGATAACAGATAAGGTGAATTTGACAGTGTTTTATTACATTGGTTGTTGTACATACAGTTGAGGTCAAAAGTATAGAGGGGATCATACAAAATACAGTGCCTTGCAAAAGTATTCATACCCCTTCATTTTTTCCACATTTTGTTTTGTTGCAGCATTATGTTAAACTGATTTAAATTATTTTTTCTTCCACATCAATCTATATCTCATACACCATAATGACAAAGCACAAAACAGGTTTGTAACAACTTTGCAAACTTATTAGAAATAAAAACTAAAAAGATCTCATTGCATAAGTATTCATACCTTTTTCTGGGACACTCGGAATTTAGCGCAGGAGCATTTATATTGCTTCTAGATATTACTACACTTCGAGTGGAGTTAAACTGTGGCAAATTAATTTGAATGAGTATGATTTAGAAAGACACACCCTTTTAGAAAAGGTCTAACAGCTGAAAATGCATATCAGAGCAAAAACCAAGTCCGGAGGTCAAGATAACTGCCTGTAGAGCTCAGTGACAGACTTTGTAACGCTCTGACCCGGATAACTGTTTAAATTAGTGAAATGAAAGAGATGGAAAACGGCAAAGTTGGTGACCCACACATTTAATGGCTGGTACACGGCAACGCATCCCTCTCATACATGAGATGTAAACTCTTTCTTGGCGTTAGAAACATAAATAAAGACAAAATAAAAGCACGAAGGCAGAACTTGTCATCCATATGGTTCTCATTAAACAGTAAAAAAGTAGATCGGACGTCACATTTTTATGGAAGTCGCAGCGTCTCGTGAAAAGGAACAGCTACTTTAAGCAGGCTGTGTGCCTTTTACTGTGGACTGACTGTTTTGAAACTTATATGGTAGTTACATAGCCCATAGACCTCAGTTATCATGAAAAAAGCCAGGAAATTTCGATTTTGACAATATGGGACCTTTAAGGCAATGATCTAGGGAAGAGTTCAGAAAAAAATCTGCTGCATTGAAGGTTCACAGAAGCTTGTAGCCTCCATTATCCATAATGGAAGACGACCAAAAAAAAAAAAAACTAGGACTCTAGAAAATGTCTGCCAGCACCCATCCAAGCTGACAGAGCTTGAGAGGTGAAAAGGTGAGGCAAAGAATGGCAGATAATTGCCAGATGCATATGTGCAAAGCTTGTCACATCATACCCAAAAAGACTTGAGGCTGTAAAGGTGCTTCAACTATGTACTGAGTTAAGGGTATGAATACTTATGCAATGTACTTATTTCAATGTTTTATTTTTAATAAATTTGTAAAATTTGCAAATCTGTTTTTTGCTTTGTCATTATTATGGTGTATGGAGTGTAAATTGATGTGGGGAAAAACTAATTTAAAGCAGTTTAACATAATGCTGCAACAAAACAAAATGTGAAAAAATGAAGGGGTATGAATACTTTTGCAAGGCACTGTACATGTTTTTACACATGCTTGATTCTTAATACAGTGTTTTTTTAGTGATAGTCCCCACAATTTTTTTTTCAGCATTTTTGTGTATTTCAACCCTTTCCAACAAAGACTGCATGATGCATCTTTTCACACTGAGGACAACTGAGGGACTCCTATGCAACTACTACAGATATTTAAAATGCTTATTGATGCTTCAGAAGGAAAACATTATGCATTAAGAACCAGGGGTGTAAACTTTTGAACACAATTAAAATGTGTACATTCCTTTTTTGCCTAAATATCTTTTTTTTTTTTCATTGAGTGCTGCCCTTCAGAAGCTACAGAAGATACTTACATGTTTCCCAGAAGACAAAATAAGTTAACATAAGTAAACATTTGTAAATAGGGTCATTTTTTTCATACTATTATTCAACTATTATTTTCTCTTGTGGACTATATGTAGATGTCTTTATGTCTTTTATGTGAAATATCTTATTCAGGTCAGTACTAAATAAAACATTACATGTATTTTGTATTACCCCCCCCCCCTTTTAAGTAAAATAATTATGCACATTATGCAGATTCTGCAAAGTGTATGTAAACTTTTGACCTCAACTGTATCACAGCTGTTCAGAAATGAAATGTCCAGCAAGTGGCTCTGAAAGTTTAAAGCTCTTTGCATATAAAAAATAATTTACCATCTACACTAGTTGTTCTCAACCCTAGTCCTCAGGGCCCACTGCTCTGCACAATTTGTATGTCTCCCTCATTTAACGCACTTGATTCAGATCATCAGCTCGTTAGGAGAAAGATCCATGAACTGAACTGAGTGTGTCAGATTCAGAAACATACACAATGTGCAGAGCAGTAGGCCTCGAGGAGAAACACTGCTCTACATTAAATCCGGCCAATAGCAAATGATAAACAAACAAACAAAACAAATAAATAAATGCAAACACTACATAAAACCACATCTTCTGAATGAACCATACCAATGATGTACCAGGTGGGCTATACTGAGCAAGTTTACGCTATTAGAAAAGCAAGAGATATGGAGCTGGTTATGTGATGTAAATGTCAAAATGTATAAGTTTACAATTCATATACTATGGCAAAAGTGTTTCGAAGTCATAACATAGTATTGTGTAACAAACTGCCTGTAACTGCCTCGTAGTTTTTTGGTGCTTTTTTTGTTTTGTTTTGTTGTGCTAGTAGCTATTGTAGATTGTATAGTCTCAACCTTTGCTGAAGTCTTACAATATACTATGGTAGCAGTTTATGATAACTGCATACTATGAACCTTTAGTTAAGCATTAATAAATAGTCAATTCATCATTTATAAGGCATTGTCTCTACGTTAATAGACAATAGTAAGCATTTGATAAATACAGCTATAAATGCTTTGTTCTTGATTTATGAGCATATCAAATAATGTGTCTAATATTTGTGTTTTCATACTTTATTAAGGATTACCTTATCATTTCTTAAATAAGTATTACATTATTTACAAATCAGTTGTTATCAGAGGTTCATAAGATAATCAATGTATTAATAGAATAAGTAAATGATTACTTAAATGCAATTATACATCTTATTAGTTACTCAGTGTGTTAATGTCACGAATCTGGTCGGTGCTTTGCGGACTACTCACCACCAGATGTCGCTCTCACCTTTTCGTGCTCTCTGACTGTTGCTTTGCGTTTTGGACTGCATCTCCCATCTTCCACCACGCTGATTGCGTCAGCCCCGTGACCAATCAGGCGCTCTATAAAGCCCCGGACTTCCCTATACACTTCCTGAAATGTTGTTAGTAGTTTTGTTGTTTCCTAGTTTCCAGAGTTTTCCCTTCCTGCCTGGTCTTTGTTTCTCGTTTCTCCGCTCGTCTCTCGTCTCACTTCCCCCGTGACAGAACATTCCAGCACAACAGGATCTAGCAGCTTCACCCCCGGACACTCTTCCGATATGGACACCGACAGAACCCTATGCAGAATCAAACAAGGACAATGTTCACTCGAGCAATACATCCGTGAGTTTTTGGCCATTGCTAATTATTCAACCCTTCCGGACTGTATCGTTCTTGAACTGTTTTCCAATGGCGTTAATGAGCCACTAAAAGCTAGGTTGAGACGTGAGGCTCCACGCTCATCCTTAGCCGCATTTTTAAACTTTGCATTGATGTGCGTGGGATCGCCGTGCACCATGGGGGTCGCGGAGAAGGAACGCGGCAACGCGGTAGTGACGGCCACACACCGCGCTCGCAAATTGGCGGTCTTACCGGAGCACGATGCCGCTGACACGTTTGCTGCCTGGATCGCTCGTGAGATGGCGGCCGGGTCGTAGCGTGCCCATGCTATGATGGAGTCAGCTGAGGCAAGTCAAGTTAAAACTGTCACTCCTAGTTCAAGTCAAGTTACAGCTGTTTTTCCTGAACCGTGTACTGTCAAGATGGCAGTACCGCTTCACAAGATGGCCGCCATACCACAGCCGTTTCACATGATGGCCCAAGTATGGGATTTACCGCTCATAACTGTACGGACAGCTAAAATTGTACTCCAAGACACTGCTTTTCCCATGAGCCAAGTCACATTACTGCTATTGTTCCCAAACCAAGTCATGTTACAGCTGTAGTTCCTGAATTAGGTCACGTTACAGCTGTTGTTCCTGAACTAAGCCAAGCCAAAGCTGATCTTCGTGAACCCAGCCAGGTTACAGCAGATCTCGGTGAGCCAAGTCAAGCTGCTGAACCAAGTCAAGCTATTGGTGCATCTTCTGAGTCAAGTCCAGCTCCAGGGTCAAGTCAAACTTCCAAGTCTAGCCCAGCAGCGGAGTCAAGCCAAGACACAGCTGCTGTGCTCCACGAGCCAAACCAAGCCCGAGTAGATCTTCATGAGTTAAGTCAAATTGCTGCTGAGTTCCCTGAGTCAAGTCAAGCTTCCAAGTCAAGCAACGTCAAGGTTGTCATTTCTGAATCGAGCAAAATCACAGCCATCGTTTCCGAGTCAAATCGAGTCACAGCTGTTGTCTCAGCACAGTCAAGTCAAGTCACAGCTGTTGTTCCTGTTCAGTCAAGTCAAGTCAAGTCACAGCTGTTGTTCCTGCTCAGTCAAGTCAAGTCACAGCTGTTGTCTCTACACAGTCAAGTCAAATCACAACGGTTGTCTCTGCACAGTCAAGTGAAGTCACAGCTGTTGTTCCTGTTCAGTCAAGTCAAGTCACAGCTGTTGTCTCTACACAGTCAAGTCAAGTCAAGTCACAGCTGTTGTTCCTGTTCAGCCTAGTCAAGCCCTCGCTGATCTTCACAAGTCAAGTCACGTCTAGTCAGACATTCCCAGTTCACGGCCTATCATGATAACCAGAGTACTGGACCCACCACAACCTCCCGCTGCTGCCCTTCCTTTAATGGCGGTTGCCATTTGGTGTGTGTGGGCTGCTCACTGTACTCCTGAGGATACGTCTGTTCTCAAGCCTGCTTCAGAGTCTCTGTCTGGTCTCAAGCCTGCCCCAGAGCTCCCGTCTGGTCACAAGCCTGCTCCAGAGCTCCTCTCGGTCGGAGAAGCTGCGCCAATGCCTCCAGAGGTGTCAGCCTTGGCTGTAGATCCTTCCATGGAGGCGGCGTTCCTCTATAAACTCTCTGCTTTCCCCAGGTCCCCGACCGTCACGCAGGTTCCTGCTCCACCCTGGAAGGTTCCTGAGCTTCCTGAGCTTCCTACTCCGCCCCGGAGGGCTCCCAAGCCTCCTGCTCCGCCCTGGAGGGCTCCCGAGCCTCCTGCTCCGCCCTGGAGGGCTCCCGAGCCTCCTGCTCTGCCCCGGAGGGCCGCTCCGCCTCCTGCTCCGCCCCGGAGGGCCGTTCCGCCTCGTGCTCCACCCTGGAGGGCTGCTCCGTCTCCTGCTCCATCCTGGAGGGTTCCTAAGCCTCCTACTCCGCCCCGGAGGGCTCCCAAGCCTCCTGCTCTGCCTCCGGCTCCGCCCTGGAGGGCTCCCGAGCCTCCTGCTCTGCCTCCGGCTCTGTCCTGGAGGGTCTTTGCCCAGCCGGTTCGGCCTCAAGTCTCCTGGCCCCCCCACCGCTCCCCTGGACGTTTTTTTCAGTTTTTTCTGGGGGGGGGCTATGTCACGAATCTGGTCGGTGCTTTGCGGACTACTCACCACCAGATGTCGCTCTTACCTTTTCGTGCTCTCTGACTGTTGCTTTGCGTTTTGGACTGCATCTCCCATCTTCCACCACGCTGATTGCGTCAGCCCCGTGACCAATCAGGCACTCTATAAAGCCCCGGGCTTCCCTATACACTTCCTGGAATGTTGTTAGTAGTTTTGTTGTTTCCTAGTTTCCCGAGTTTTCCCTTCCTGCCTGGTCTTTGTTTCTCGTTTCTCTGCCGCCTGCCTTTTGGATTATTGCTCGCGTTGTTTTGGACCATTCTCTCGGATCGCCCCTCTCGGACATTGTTTCGGCCCTGATTGGACTTACGCCTGGTCTATTGACCTCCCTTTTGCCTGCCATCTGTTATGTCTGTTTGTACCCGTTATGACTCTGCTTGACCATGTTTTTGCCTCGTCCTCATAATAAAAGTTTGCACATGGATCCGCTCGTCTCTCGTCTCACTTCCCCCGTGACAGTTAATAAATGCTTTTGCATTCTTACTTAAATGTATTATTAATTGAGGTGGTTATAAAATATTTTTAAATGACTACTTTAAGGCACTGTTATCTTCTGTTTTCTTCATTTTGTTTGACTTTGTTAGTTTTGTTGCTTGTTTTGTTGCCTATATTTACCTTTTTTCTCTTTTTTTTCTTTTTTTTTTTTTGTTTATTAAGTGCTTTCTTATTTTTATATGATATTGCGGATGTCTATTGTTAATTTTATATCTAGTGTACAGTTATACACTAGATATAATATCTCTATGTTGTGATTGTTTCCTTTTCCTGTTTAGAATATAATTGAGCCTTTAAATCTGCT
Source organism: Garra rufa (assembly GCF_049309525.1). Classification (NCBI taxonomy): domain Eukaryota; kingdom Metazoa; phylum Chordata; class Actinopteri; order Cypriniformes; family Cyprinidae; genus Garra; species Garra rufa. The sequence continues at coordinate 8,216,271 of NC_133376.1, forward strand.
TTGTAAAAGCTTTACAAAGCTTTACAAGGCATAAATAGTCCCCACTTTAGAGTTAACTAGCAACTACTAAATGTTTTTAACTACCTGATCATTAATCATTAAGTACAGTAGGAAATGTGTTAATAAAGCATTTATTAACATACTATGACTATATGTCTAAATAATATGTATACATATTATTTTTAATGGTTTATTAATCATATACTTACACTTTCTAAATAATCTTGCAAACCACTGACAATGTCTAAATTACAGTTTTTTTTAGTATTAATAATCTAATACTTAACTTAGAAATGATGAATTGATAAATTAATTAATTATAAAAATACAATTATTAAACACATTATCGATATGCTCGTAAATTAAGAACAAATAATTTATAGCTGTACTTAATGTTGGGACAATGCTTTATAAATAATAAATCGACTATTTACTAATGCTTAACTAATGGTTCATATCGTGCAGTTAATATAAAGTGTTACCGAAATGGTAAATGAAGTCAGCTCAAATGCACTTGTGATATAGGACATGAGGTATAGGACATGTTTCTCATTGAATATCCTTGTTTAGACTCGGAACAACATCCTTACCAAGCAATTATAGGATCTACCCAATCTAAAACTCCTAAATTACAACAGTGTTGTAACAGTCCTACAAGGAATGTTGTTTGAGGTCCAACAAGGATGAGGATCCAGGAACTTGTCCTAGTTGAGTAAATCACTTTAAGCGAGCTGCAGAGTGGTTTAGTTTCAGCACTGCAGGATTGAGGGTTAACATGTGATACGAATAAACTGCAGAACCACAGCGGGATGTGAAAACAGGAAAATACCATTTGTGCCAATTTACCGCTAAATAAGCACAAACGGGATACAAGGTCAACACGTGGAGTCTCAACTCGATAAGGTACAGCAGAGAGGACAGCACATACACACACACATACACACAAGCACGTTCCCCTTCGGTTTTAATAGAAAGTGCTACATCACTGTGAGGCCATTTCTATTTTGAAAGTTGCATACTACAAGGTCTGCTAATTATGATGATTAATTCACACATAGCATGAGCAACGTCCTCAAGAGGGTGTTGGCGCGTGCGTGTGTGCGACTGAACATGTAATTCAGGCACTGCGGTGATGTGCATCACCGTGGCCTGCTTTCACAACACCTGAGAGTACTTGCGAATTTCCCTGATCTCAGCTGTTCAAACTTTTTTTAGGCTTTGGCGTAGTCATGACGCAGCTGCAGTCTCCTAGACTACAAACATAAAGCAGCTTCTGCAAGTGGTAAACCCAAGCTAATTTACAGAGAAACAAGCTTCTACTCTCCTGAATATCTGACTAAATAGAGAATTGATCCGACGCAAAGATTTCTACAGGATAACGGTCAAATGCAGTGTGGTTGTGCAGAAAATCAATGAAAACTCTACAAAGTTAATTCTTGAATGAAAAGCTCAGAGGCTCAAAACATTAGAGAATTACCTCGGCAAGCTAAAAACGCTTTGGCGTGGCGTGAAATCATGTGGGCCCCTTACAGTGTACCTGTCAGAAGTTATTGCAGTCACAGCAATGGCACTGACCACAGGGTCCATTCACTGTTTGTTTTAATTACATCCTCCATATGACAAGGGCAGCTGTCAGAAGGTTGGCAATGTGCAGATCATTAGTAATGGCTCTATCCATGGGTTTGCCGTTTCAGTTTGCCATAAAGCTTGCTAACAGTATTCCGTCACCAGTTGCGACGTGCTTCAAAGCACCTTTGCATGTTATTAGTCAGAATGGACCCGGAAAGCTGCAAATAAAAGCCACTGGTTCATGAGAAGAGTAGAAAAGGGCTTGGATAATTGAGTTATGATCTTTATTGTGTCCTTGCACTTTAATTACCTGAGGAAAAGTTGAATGTTACCGCTCTCAGCTTCACAACAGCAGACTTAAGTGCTGATAGCTTTCCTCCTTTCCAGGGGATTCCTACATGATCATTATCCGATGACATTGTCCTCTTGCCAAAGGCAGAAACCTGTCCTGTCGTTTTTTTTTTTTGTTTTTTTTTTTTTTATGGAGGTGTATTTGGAGCTTTCTCCTCTTCTGCAAATGAGAGAAACATTTTTGAGATGCTAATTATCACCCCTCCAGACACTGGCATTGTTTTTTGCGCAATTTGGGGGAACCAGTGTTAATCTTGTTAATGAAACTGCTGACGAAAATGTTACTTGATGAAGGCCTTTTTATTATTTATTTTGTTAACAATAATAAAGACAGGTTGCAAGATGCAACATCACCAAAACTAAACAGTTTTAATTAAAAACATACTGTTGACACAAATATGAAAAAAAAAAAAACACTGCAAGTTATTAACAATGCACTAACAGTGTGTTTGAAAGAAAATTAAAATAATCCTCTCCTAATTCATTAAAAATAATTGATTCAACTACTGAACTCTACTAATATGTTAAGTATTGATTTACTCAAGCTAAAAGAGATTATATAGGTACTACACATAATGAACTATTTTAAACAGCCTCCACAAAATAATTAACAAACGCATGAAGAATCACTACCTTCTAAACAATAGTAAATACTTCAGTATACTGACATGCTATTATTTCTGAAGTTTTTTATATGTTGATATTGTGTTAGATTAATATACAGTACGTTTTCCCAAATTAAAATATGGCTAAAATGTGATCTTTTTTAGTTGAACACACTTATGATTTTGTACATTGTCAAAACAAATGATAAATTAATAAATTAAAATGGCATCGCATTTCTAAATGCATGCAAAATGTATGAAAATTACTTAAATGTGCAAATACTTAGAAATTACAAATAATTAAATAAATATAAAATGATTGACTGAAACATTGACTAAAGCTATAATAAAATAAATACATAAATAAGCAGATTAATGTCTTATTCTAAATGACTAATGCAAATACTAAAATATATAAGCACTTTTGACTAGTATTTACAAAGCAAGTCTCAAACTACAAAGTATGGTTGTGGAATCCACTTTTTTTTTTTAACACTCCAAACAAACTTACGTATTTGTTATTATAATGAGCCATATTAGTCATTATTGTTGTGAACTTATGTATCATTCAATAAATCAAATATTTTAGACGGATAAATTAAAACAAATCAGAAAAGGACATGTAATCTGGGCAGATTACATCCCAGACTCATTTGCCACCCAAATGAGCACTAAGGCTTAACAGGTCTACAATATGTGTGCTTACTTGTAAGCACTAGTACAATATGTCCAAGAATAATTTCTTCCAAGAAATTGTAAATATTGTGAGACCACAGTCAGTTAGAGTACTTGAGCAGAAAATCAATTACGCAAAAAAAATTCACACATACATAATTTGAGGCGACAAAGCAAAATTTCATGCTATGGGATTCATATCAACACAGCTACTGCGATTCTAGTTGACTTGTTTTGAGAGAGAGGAATATGGCGGTAGGTCACACTACACAGCCAAAGACCCTCTGGACCTGTTCCATCTTCTCATCAGCTCCGTCTGGGTCACGGTGGATAATGTCACTTCTCATTTGGATGATGGCATAGTTCAATGGGACCATTGTCCAGGCAAGTAGAGTCTCTTGCCCTGATGTTTGCCACAGCGGGTTAGCTCTCCAGGGCTAGGTATTTGCGCTGGAAGAAACGATGGCCTAGACAAAAGTGGTTCTTATGAAAAGGTGACTGATTTATAGAAGCCATATTTACATGATCGAGTGGGTGAAAATGTCATCTAAAGGGCTAGTTTGACCTTTTCCATTAGGCTGTGGGAGACTGTATGCACCCATTGAACATGAGAGAGACAAGAGACATGCTCAACACTTCATTCCTTCTTGTGCATGAAATAGCTATATACAGTATAACTAGCTTTATTTAACATGCTGAATTATTTTAATTATAAAAAAGAAATCATTCGAAAATAAATAACTAACATAAAAAATGATTAATCATGCTCTTTGATTTATACATAAATTCCATAATAAAAGATTTTACTGTACATGCATATAATTTAATGGTAGGTTAATTTAAACAGTGGGAGACAGATTGCATTTTAATGAGTGAAAAAAGTATTTGACCACTCCGCAAAACATGACTTAGTACTTGGTGGCAAAACCCTTGTTGGCAATCACAGAGGTCAGACGTTTCTTGTAGTTGGCCACCAGGTTTGCACACATCTCTGGAGGGATTTTGTCCCACTCCTCTTTGCAGATCCTCTCCGTGTCATTAAGGTTTCGAGGCTGATGTTTGGCAACTCAAACCTTCATCTCTCTCCACAGATTTTCTATGGGATTAAGGTCTGGAGACTGGCTAGCCCACTCTGGGACTTTAATGTTCTTTTTCTTGAGCCACTTCTTTGTTGCCTTGTTCCGTGTGTTTTGGGTTATTGTCATGCTGGAATACCCATCCACAACCCATTTTCAATGCCCTGGCACTGACGCTACATGGCCTCATCCATCGTCCCTTTGGTGTTTGGCAGTTGTCCTTTCCCTCTAGCAGAAAAACACCCCCAAAGCATAATTTTTCCACCTCCATGTTTGACGGTGGGGATGGTGTTTTCCCCAGTTCCCCTCTGAATCATTTAAATGTTTATTGGGCCTGTACATGTGCTTTCTTGAGCAGGGGGACTTTGCGGGCGCTGCAGTATTTCAGTCCTTCACGGAGTACTGTTACCAATTGTTTTCTTGGTGACTATGGTCCCAGCTGCCTTGAGATCATTGACAAGATCCTCACGTGTAGTTCTGGGCTGATTCCTCACCGATTGTCACGTATCTGGTCTTCCCTGTCATCATGAACTCTTGCACCACACTTCATGGACTGCAATCCCCATAAGCCACTGCACCAATCACTGCACACAGCTGCTCCTTGTTTCCCACTGATCTGATTGCTGCAAACACCTGTTTCACATTTACCCACATGCATTTAAGCCACTCACACACACAGCCACCTTGCGAAGTCTAATTGTTCCTATGGTCATTATTCTAAGCGTGTTTCTCTGTATTGGATTACCTGTGTATGACTCTGGACTGTGTACCCCGTTATTGATTCCTGCTGCCTGCCATTGTTGGATTATCTGTGTATGACTCTGGACTGTGTACCCCGTTATTGATTCCTGCTGCCTGCCATTGCGACCACTGCTTGAGTATTGAACTGTTTCCCGGATTACCTACGTTGTTCCTGTTTTCTGGCGTTTACTCCTGCCTGTTGACTATTCTAATAAAGCCTTGCAAATGGATCCGCACGTCTCTGACTCCTCCCTGTGACAGAAGACTTCGCCAAACCAGGATCCAGCGGCTTTGTTTCACCCCAGCATCATCATGGACCCAGTCGACCAACTTCTGCTCCTCCGACAGGAAGATCTTCCCATTGAGGATTATGTACTACAGTTTCGTAGGTTATCACTTCAAGTACCTTTTTACGATGAAGTATGGCTGAGGGACTTATTCCGTTTTGGACTCAATGAACCCATTAAATCGCTGTTGCCTGGAGGGGAATTTAGGTGTTCGGTGGAGGACTTTATGAATTATGCGTTGGTGTTATGCGGCTCTCCGCTTACTGTGAGAGTTCTAGAAGAGCCACAGCACAAGAGGTCTGCTAGCCCAGAACCACAGCAGCCACACTTTACCACGGGGTGGCAAAGGCTAATTTCTAGCGTGGAGGACCCACCGCTGCTGTCGGCTCGAGCAGCTGGTCTCCCAACCAGCCCTCCAGTGACTGCGCCGCCAGAGCGCCCTCCAGTGACTGCGCCGCCAGAGCGCCCTCCAGTGACTGCGCCGCCAGAGCGCCCTCCAGTGACTGCGCCGCCAGAGCGCCCTCCAGTGACCGCTCGCTCAGAGCCTGCTCTTCCAGAGTCTCCGCTGGAGACGCCCAGCCCTCCTGAATCTCCGCTGGGGTCGTCCAGTTCTCCAGAGCCCGCTCCTCAAGAGCGTCGTCCAGAGCCCGCTTCACAAGAGCGTCGTCCAGAGACTCCCGCACGTCTCTGACTCCTCCTTGTGACAGAAGACTTCGCCACAACCCGGATCCAGCGGCTTTATTTCACCACCAGCAGTTCACCATGAACCCAGCCACTCAAATCATGCGTCTCCGTCAGGGTGAGCGTCCCATAGAGGACTACATCATAGACTTTATTGAACTAGCTAATCAGACTTCAATGAGCAGTCTATGCCTGATGACATTTTTTCATGGAGGCCTTTCTGAGCCACTCCACTCTTTAATGCCACTTCATGAACCCGATTGGACTTTAGGACATTATATAGACATTGCACTGCGATTGAGTGGCTCTCCCTTTACTGTGGATGTTTTAAAAGAGCCACAGCACAAGATGTCTGCCAGCCCCGAGCCTCAGCACAAGAAGTCTACCACGCCAGAGCCTGCTACAAAAATGGCCTATCCTAGGTTAATTTCTAGCGTGGAGGACCCACCGCTGCTGTCGGCTCGAGCAGCTGGTCTCCCAACCAGCCTTCCAGAGTCTCCGCTGGTTCCGCCCAGCCTTCCAGAGTCTCCGCTGGTCCCGCCCGGCCTTCCAGAGTCTCCGCTGGTCCCGCCCGGCCTTCCAGAGTCTCCGCTGGTCCCGCCCGGCCTTCCAGAGTCTCCGCTGGTCCCGCCCGGCCTTCCAGAGTCTCCGCTGGTCCCGCCCGGCCTTCCAGAGTCTCCGCTGGTCCCGCCCGGCCTTCCAGAGTCTCCGCTGGTCCCGCCCGGCCTTCCAGAGTCTCCGCTGGTCCCGCCCGGCCTTCCAGAGTCTCCGCTGGTCCCGCCCGGCCTTCCAGAGTCTCCGCTGGTCCCGCCCGGCCTTCCAGAGTCTCCGCTGGTCCCGCCCAGCCTTCCAGAGACTCCGCTGGTTCCGCCCAGACTTCCAGAGACTCCGCTGGTTCCGCCAAGCCTTCCAGAGACTCCGCTGGTTCATCCCTGCCTTCCAGACACTCCGCTGATTCAGCCCTGCCTTCCAGAGACCCCGCTGGTTCCGCCCAGCCTTCCAGAGACTCCGCTGGTTCAGCCCTGCCTTCCAGAGACTCCGCTGGTTCCGCCCAGCCTTCCAGAGACTCCGCTGATTCAGCCCAGCCTTCCAGACACTCCGCTGGTTCCGCCCAGCCTTCCAGACACTCCGCTGATTCAGTCCTGCCTTCCAGAGACTCCGCTGGTTCCGCCCAGCCTTCCAGAGACTCCGCTGGTTCAGCCCAGCCTTCCAGACACTCCGCTGATTCAGCCCTGCCTTCCAGAGACCCCGCTGGTTCCGCCCAGCCTTCCAGAGACTCCGCTGGTTCAGCCCTGCCTTCCAGAGACTCCGCTGGTTCCGCCCAGCCTTCCAGACAATCCGCTGGTTCAGCCCTGCCTTCCAGAGCCTCCGCTGGTTCAGCCCAGCCTTCCAGAACCTCCGCTGGTTCCGCCCAGCTTTCCAGAGACTCCGCTGGTTACATCCAGTCGTCCTGAGATTCCTGTCTGCCCGGTTCTGGTCACGGAGCTCATGCATGGACTGTTCCCACCCACCCTCCCTACTGCTCCAGTCCTGCCACCTCTGTCTCCTGACAGTCCCTCTGCTCACCCACATCCCACCGTCGGTGCAGAGCACTGGCCGTGGGACTGCCAGTCTCCATCGGTGTTCAGACTGAAGGATCCCTCACCATCACCTCCAGTCTCAGAGTCCTGGACTCCACCTCGGTCCTCCGACCCTGCGGCTCCACCCCGGCTCTGTGCTCCCTCGTCTCCGTTGTCGGCCGTCGGCCCAACAGCTCCTCCGGGCTCCATCGTCTCTCCGGCTCTGCCCAGGTCAGTCGTCACCCCACCTTCGCCTCTGGACTCTACTCCTCCGGCTGCGCCTCGTCACTCCGTCCTGCCGGCTCTGTGGACCTCCTCCCTCCCGTGGGCACAGCCTCGATCCTCTGTCACTCCGGCTCCGCTGGGTACCTCCGGACCTCCATCTCCGCCGGGGTCGCCAGAGCCTTGGGTTCCGCCTTGGCCCTCCGGATCCTCTGTGTCGCCCAGGACCATCGACTCTCCGGTTCCGCCTCGGGCTCCACCTCCGTCGGTCGGCCCCATGCAGGAGCCAACCCTTCCTCCTCCATGGCTTCTCCCTCCGTCGGCTCCGCCTCATTTCGTGGTTCCAGTACCCCTACATGGACCTGGCCCTCCATCCCTCCCCCTGTTCCGCCTCCGCTCCACCACCCTCAAGATTGTAAAGGTGGTTAGAGCGTCTGGAAGCCGCTCCTTGTGGAGGGGCTATGTCACGTATCTGGTCTTCCCTGTCATCATGAACTCTTGCACCACACTTCATGGACTGCAATCCCCATAAGCCACTGCACCAATCACTGCACACAGCTGCTCCTTGTTTCCCACTGATCTGATTGCTGCAAACACCTGTTTCACATTTACCCACATGCATTTAAGCCACTCACACACACAGCCACCTTGCGAAGTCTAATTGTTCCTATGGTCATTATTCTAAGCGTGTTTCTCTGTATTGGATTACCTGTGTATGACTCTGGACTGTGTACCCCGTTATTGATTCCTGCTGCCTGCCATTGTTGGATTATCTGTGTATGACTCTGGACTGTGTACCCCGTTATTGATTCCTGCTGCCTGCCATTGCGACCACTGCTTGAGTATTGAACTGTTTCCCGGATTACCTACGTTGTTCCTGTTTTCTGGCGTTTACTCCTGCCTGTTGACTATTCTAATAAAGCCTTGCAAATGGATCCGCACGTCTCTGACTCCTCCCTGTGACACCGATCTCATGATCACTGAAACTCCACAATGTGAGATCTTGCCCCAGACCAAGGGAGATTGACAGTTATTTTGTGTTTCTTCCATTTGCGAATAATCGCACCAACTGTTGTCACCGTCTCACTAAGCTGCTTGGCGATGGTCTTGTAGCCCATTCCAGCCTTGTGGAGGTCTACAATCTTGTCCTTGACATCCTTGGACAGCTCTTTGGTCTTGGCCATGGTGGAGGGTGGAATCTGATTGACTGATAGTTACCTGTATAAAAGACACCTGGGAACCACAAATCTTACTGATCAGTAGGGGATCAAATACTTATTTCACTCATTAAAATGCAAATCAAATGAGAACTTTTTTGAAATGCGTTTTTTCTGGATTTTTGTTGTTATTCTGTCTCTCACTGTTAAAATTAACCTACCATTAAAATTATAGACTGATCATGCAAATGTACAAAATCATGAGAAATTCCCTCACTGTATATCATTTCCATATTATTAAATCTGTAAGCTCATAGCTGACCTACAGTCTACAGTAATCCATTTTAAATCTGAGGTAAATTTAGGGGCTGTAAAACACATTCTTGTTTTCTGTCTCTTGTATGTTTTAATTTCTTGGTCATGTCTCACTGTTCTTCAGCATCTCACGCGAGTGTGTTGTTAAAACCAAGTCAACACAGTGTATTTTTTTTTTTTTTTTTTTTAATTAACATGTCTCTTTCTTTACTTTTGTACAGTGATGGGAATAAAAGAGTTATAAACAAATGCTGTTACTTAGTTTTTTTTTTTTTTTGTAATGAGTAATCAAACAAATTACTGTTGTGTAATTGCATATATCTCACATGTAAACATAAACACATAAAACTTCTGAACATTTAAAAAGTGAAGCCGCTCGTGGGCGTGATTACATTAGAGATAATGAGTTCAGAAGGGAAAACTGGAGCTCATGTTGGTATCATACAAATTACTTTATCAGAGAAAAAGTTTTTTGACGTGACTTATTTCATTTAAAAGTAGACATTTCAAGCTTTCTATACATATTTCTTATGTCTGTGTTCATGTATTCAGGTTGTTTTATTTACATATCTGTGAAGAGAGGTGACGGAGACCAAGATGGCAAAAATATTTATTTTACAAAAGCACATTGTTTTGTTGTTAGTGTGACTATGTTGTTAATGTGACTGATTAGTGTACAATGTTTTATTCATTTAACATATTTAATATTGGGGGCATCCGAGTTATTTGACATTTGAACATTTGTTTTAAGTAGCACAAATAGTCCCTTTCCCTTGGTAATTAGTTACTTTTATAACGATGTAATTCAGTTACTAACTCAGTTACTATTTGTGAGAAGTAACTAGTAACTATAACTAATTACCTTCAAAAAGTAATGTGCTCATCACTGCTTTTGTGATTGATTTGGTAAGGAATATTGCTCTATTGGGACTATACTCACATGAAAATTGTATGATCTTGAATTTCTTTGATTGTAGGAAAACTGATTTTTAGCAACATAAATGCTTTCCAAAACTGGACCAATACATTTCTGAAGATTAGCACAAGCTAGCTAAGTAATCGTGACAAATTTAAAAACAACTGACTTCTTACTTGTCACATACTCATACTGAAAAGTAAGTTGAATAGTTGTGTCTACTTTATGTAAATGACTCATTGTATAACGTGCAGCATCAGCAGTCTTTGCTATTTCTGGCAAGTCCAGCAATGCTTTGACAGAGAGTGTGTGAGTGGAGACGATGTCCAGGCAGATGAGATGATGCGGCTGAGAAACAAAAGCATATCATATCTCCATTGACAGATTCATGCTGCTTGCATTGTCATAAATAGTGCAAAAAACAGTCATGTCCTATTCACTTATAGTTTCTGTCAGCCTCTGGGCAACATTTGATTAGTTTCAGGGCGGTTTTGCAAGAATCTTGCTGGTATGTGAACACTCTAAACAAACTTTCACAGCACCAGCATCCTTTGTGAGCGCCAACCAAGCAGGTCTACAAGCAGCAGGAATCTATCTGTTAACATACTCATTAATCTTAATAGCAACTGCTTGGCTGGTGCACGATCCCTCAGAAGCAATTTGAAATCTGCCATCTTTGTGCATGGTAGCTCATGGGATTGATGAGCTAGATTGTTTCAGCCAATTAGCAGCTCACCTAAATTGCGACAAAGAAAAGGAAAAAGTTAATTTCAAAAAGTCCATCCAGGTGTATCAATGTTTACACTTGTTATTCGTCTTTGTTGGATTTTCTGCTACTTCAACTGTACAGGTACTGATTCTTCCATTGTCTACGCTGGTAAAGCATGATAATAACCTTGTTTCCTTGTTTGATTTTCACTTTTGGCATCGGCATACAACACAACGCTACTGGCATATCTACAGAGACGGGAGCCAATGAGTCTCCAGATTCTCTCCGACGTTTAGTGAAACTAAACGCAGCAGACATAATTAAAACACTTTTTAAAGAACTATTTTGAGAACAGTCTTTATCTGAGATGTGAATGTGCACAATTCAGACTAATTTCTTATTTTTACCCTTATTTCTTCATGTGTAAAACTTTTTAAATTAGCACCAAACTACTGAAAGCACTTTTAATGTGATGAGTAATTAATTCAACACTTCATAAAACAGTAAGTACAAAAGTGGAATTAATTGGATCTGCTAATAGTGCTGTTTACAGCAACTCCCCATTTTAAAGGCCATTTATGAGGGTTGGAAGATACAGCCTACTACACAATTCAGCATATTTGTACAGTTCAGCATCATTCGACCACTGCAATCCAGGCACATGAATAAGCTTTTTAAAAGACAAAAGTGTGCTTGACTGCACAAACCATTTTGGATACGTCACCTTTTCCCCCCCAAATGGGCTGCACTATGGTGTGCAATTATTACTGTACATGACACATATTTACATATGACATCACCATTGCAAACCAACCAGATGTAATATTAAGGAATTAAACAGTTAGATTATTGCTAGATTATTATTAACGGGACAACTGATGTTGTCAGGAGCTGACTAATTTGGTGAAATTCAGTTTGAAAGCAGTAACAGCACAATGAAGTTGCAGCTGCAAGTTTCAGTCAGTAAGACACACATGGGAGCGTGACTTGATGTGCGACACTGCAGAAAATGTAAGCGTTTACAAATGCATTTAAACATGAAAAGAATCTTTAAGTGAGTGGCAAGGCAAACCAAATGTTGCAGCCAAGTTCATGTGTTTTGTTTTCTGCAGAAAAAGAGTGAATGTTGTCTGATGGAATGTCCAGCAAAATCTAAAAAAAAAAAGATTCATTTTTCTCACATTTGATTGGCATTTTCAACATATCTTTATCTCTGTCGTATGTCCAATACACCTTTGTATCGGGGTTAAGTGAGTTAAATCACCATCTTTGAGTTGTGCAGTGTGCAGTCCTAGCTTTATTGTGAAGCGCTCAATACAGACCAACAGGTCATCAGCGTGTTTTCCAACACCTTGAAGTTGCAGGTTCAGCTAGTTTAAATGAACTCCGTTGTCTGCAAGAAAAAGCAAGATTGGTTTTCCACTCTTTGTCTTTCAAGGCTAAAAATCTCTCTCCCATACCGGTGTCATCAAGGAATTGAACTTAAGGAGTATAGCCAGAAAGCGATTTAAGAAAAGTGACTCAGGGGAGTACAGCCAGAAAGTGACTTTTCCCCAACTTAGCTATCTCACTTTGCTGTGCAGAATAAAATCTTCGGTGCTTCCAATTTGTCTAGCAAAACAACAAAATGTGGTTCATTAGAGGACATGTTTAAATAAAGTTGAATAAAGGCATCCGTTAGACCAGGGGTTCTCAACCTTTTTTATGCCGGGGCCCACCTCCTTCTCGGGTAAATTTTGTAAGGCCCTCCTA
>NC_133376.1:8229385-8262527 GCF_049309525.1 Garra rufa
GATCCCTTTTCAAGCCTTCTCAAACTCACAGATGACACAACTCTAATTGGCTTCATAATCAGAAGCCATGAATCTGCCTACAGATGGGAGGTTTAATGGCTGGTGTTAGTGTGAAGCCACAGAAGCCTGTTGCTGAATACTTTCATGACAACAGATATGACTGTGGACTTCTGGAGCCAACTCAAACACCTGCTATACCTTAATCAATATCTTGAACGTGATCTGAATTGCATTCATATACTGTGGCTCCTGCACACGTTTTTGACATTTGGAGTGCCACTAAAACATACTATGTGAATGGACTTCTTCTAATGTATAAACCACTTATGATCAATGAGCAACTTGCTTATGTGCATATGTTTATTAAGTAGGGATTAACCATACTAAAATTTGGTCTGATACAGATAAGCTGATGATTTATTTATTTACAGTGTGAATGCTAAATGTTTAAATATGCTATTCCATTACAATCTAAAATTAATAGTTTTAAATGCTATCGTCCAAACAAATTTAGCCATAACAGCATAAATAAATACATTTTGAGATCTGATATCACATTTAACAGTGCTATGAAATTGTTTAAAATGATAATCTAAATTTAAAAGTGAACATGAATAATTAAAATAATAATAATAACAATAACACTGGCTCAACTCTCCGACATTGACTCATATTGTAGCCAAATATTGTGCATTCTTTAAGATTAGCAGAAAATTTAAATTAATTCAGTATTTTTGTATGAATATTGATCTATATCACCTGCAGCGGAACTTTCACAAAGTTTCCAGCAGTTCTGAGCCATCTTTTCAGGCCTGGTAAAGATTTTTCTGTTTTTAAATGTAAGCTGTGCATTGGGTAAAAGGGCTTACATTTTAGAAGCTCTGTCTATATGCTGTCTATATACAAATGTGTGTGCTTTACATAAAAATATGAATGGGATCAGCTTGATATATTATACTCATCAGTTTCAAAGCCCCAGAGATTATTTCTGCAACATCTGAAGAAATTCCATTTTTTTCAGGCCTTCTTTGATAGATTAATTCCTCCTGGGAAAGCATTGAGTCTGTGCTCAGCTCATCCATAATAGGTCAGTTACCAACCAAGAACACGTTAGCCTTTAATCTATCAGCTGTTCAGCAAAGAGAGTCATTAGAGTCATTAGCCTGCTCTTCTTTCATGACCTCTACCAGTCAAGGTCCAACATGTGGGCAGTCAGGATCATTAGCAATCTCTCACACATGGTCACAACTTCTTTAAAACATGCCATTCAAAAGACATGATTCAGAAGCATCAAACCACAAAGCATAACTGAGCAGCAGCCCTGCTAAATGATCCTAAGTAACTGAAGACTGGCACGAAAGAGAAGAAATTGTTGAATAAAGTTGCTATTTTTGCTTTGTTTGCATACAAAAAAAGTGTCAAGGTTGAACCGCTGATGTCACATGGACTATTTTAACAATGTCCTTACTACCTTTCTGGGCCATGAACATGTCAGTTGCATTGCTGTTTATATCTTGGTTTCACTTTATTTTGATGGTCCCTGTAACACATTCTGTTGAAGTAATATCACACCTACAGTATATCACAAAAGTGAGTACACAACTCACATTTCAGCAACAAATTTAGTATATCTTCTCAAGGGACAGTACTATAGAAATTAAACTTGGACATATTTTAGAGTAGTCGATGCGCAGCTTGTATAGCAGTATAGATTTACGCTCCGCTGAAATTATTCAAAATCAATTATTGTCAAAATAGCTGGCAACAAAAGCGAGTACACCCTAAGTGATAACAGCAGTATGTTGTTTAACCATGCAAAGTCACATGTCCTATTCATCATGTTTATGTTTTTGTCTGCTTGACAGGACCATACAAAGTTGTGTATCTTGTATTAGAGCAGCTAAAATTAGGTGCTTTAAGTACAATTATCTTATACCTCTGGATGTTCAACATGGCATCTCATGGCAAATAACTCTCTGGGGATTTGAGAATAAGAATTGTTGCTCTCCACAGAAGGAAGCCACTTCTGAAGCTGAAGCTGGCTCACAAGAAAGCCCACAAACAGTTTTCTGAAGACAACCTGTCCAAAAACATGTATTACTGGAACCATGTCCTGTGGTCTGATAAGACTAAGATAAACTTGTTTGGCTCAGATGGTGTCCAGCATGTGTGGCGATGCCCTGGTGAGGAGTACCAAGAAAATTATGTCTTGTCTTCATTTAGGGAAACATGGATTCCATTACGTACTGCACGTTCTGAAGCAGAACATGATGCCTTCCCTCCAGAAACTAGACCGAACAGCAGTTTTCCAACATGATAACAACCCCAAGCACACCACCAAGACGACAACTGCCTTGCTGAAGAAGCTGAAGGTGATGGGATGGCCAAGTATGTCTCCAGACCTATAAAGCACCTGTGGGGCATCCTCAAGCGGAAGGTGGAGAAGCACCATGTGTACATCCAGCAGCTCTGTGATGTCATTATAAAGGAGTGAAAGAGGATCCCAGCAACAACCTGTGCAGCTCTGGTCAATTCCATGCCCAGGATGATTAAGGCAGTGCCAGATAACAATGGTGCTAACGCAATATATTGACACTTTGGACAAGTTCACTTAGGGTGTATTCACTTTTGTTGCCAGCTGTTTTGAGAATAATGGCTGTATGCTGAGTAATTTTCCAGGGACAGTAAATCTATAATGCTACACAAGCTGCACACTACTCTAAAACATATCTAAGTTACATTTCCATGGTATTGTCCCTTGAGAAGATATACTAAATGGTTACTGAAATGTGAGGGGTGTACTCACTTTTGTGACATACTGTATATATCTACTAACTCTCACTAGAGTATTAGTAGACTGGTAGGGTTAGGGTTAGGGTTAGAGTTAGATTAAGTTGACATGTACTGTACTTGCAAAGTTACTTATAGTCAGTAGAATGTCTGTTTGGAGACCATCAGAATAAAGAGTTAGCAGATATTAATTAGACAGTCTACTAACACTCTAATGAGAGTTAGTTGACATTAGATGCATTGTTACTTATTGTCAACAGAATGTTTGTTGTTCTGAAGATAGTGATGTATGTCTCGAGACCGGTGACGGCCTTGACAGTCTTTGGTCTTGGTCTTGTCTTGGTCTCGGACCTCTCGGTCTTGTCAAGGTCTCGCTGTGTCAGACCGTCATAGTGGTCGGAGATTTAGCAGTACTACACGCTCAAAAAAAAAAAAAAACCTACACGCTCTAGAATCTTTGGTATCCACGACAACACAACATTTGATAATGAAACATTAATATTTTGCGCCCTTCAAATCAAATGCAACCAATCACATGCATTTTTTTTTTTCGATAGCCGTTGGCGCTCATCCATCCATATAACGTTATGCCCTCTATATTAACATTCAATATGGTTATGCCTCAGTGAGTGCAGCGTAGAGCGTAAAGAAGAGAAAAGCACATATCCAGCAGCTAGTAATGTCAGCGAATTCCTCGATCATAACATTTGCTAACTAACTGAAATAAAATAAAAAATTATCTAAAATAAATAATCGTTTCGTAATCATTACGAAAAATAAAGACTGCGACCTGAACAGCACCTGGTCTACTGCAACAGTTTTTATTGAAGTATTTTATATAACACATAAGCGATCAAGCCAACACTCACAGAAATGATTCATGGCAGAGTTAGTTTTTATGCATTTACATCTATTTGATTTTATTTAAAAACTCATATTTTTAAAATCTATACATTAAAAGTAAATATACTATAAAAGATTTAATCAATTATACAACTTATTTAATGCAATTAGTTAATATTTATTAACACTGTTTAAATAATAAGAGTTATAAGACAAACAAGATTCTGTTATTTAAAGTTTATGTGATTGGTTTTCATCAAAGTTATGAAAATCAATCAATTCGGAAACAGGAAACGATGTCACTTTCGCTGGACACGAGCCCTCGGGATATTGTGGGAATCAGTTAAACACACGTTGGTAAGTAATCCGAAACATCCTTTGTTGTATTGCTCCTGTTGTAATAATGCATTTTATTAAGCATCGAATGTATATCATATTAATCCATTTATGTTTTATGTAGTTTGTGATTTTTAAACGGTTTTATCGTACGTCGTTTTACCGGAGAATGTTGATGCCCGTTAGCATCATAACTTCAGCTAGCTTGGCCAAACAACTTTAAAATGCATCAAATTAACCCCTCCAAATTCCTTGGAGAACTGGACCGTCACTCTGGCAAACTGATAGAGATTTTTAGTGCTAAAGGTGGTGCTGCAGGAAGAAAGATGAGCACCATAATGGCCCTGATGAATAATGTACGTGTTTTTCCGTTTTTTTTTTTTTTATCTGACCTCTGATTTTTGTGAGCTTTACTGAGGTACCTAGCAAAAACTCAATTTTACCAAGATGTTTTACCTAATTTGTAGTATAAATATCTTATTACGCTTGCATACAAATTGATTAAAAATGATATAAAACAATATCAGTGTTATTGAAACTTGTTTTAAGCCTTTCATACTTTAAAGCCTTGTATATAGAATAATAAAACTAAACAACAATTAAAATTAACTGAAATCAACAGAAGTTAATAGTCTGATAGAAAGATGTGACAGTCATCTTATTTTAACAAGACTGAAAATGGGTTTCCATAACAAATAAACTTTATAAGATTGTTAGATTTTGCAATGTAAAACAAGTTGATTGGTGTGGTCAAGAAGAGAAATGTCTTTGAATTTATTGACTTTAACAGATTGTTTTTTTCCCCCAGAATGAAAATATCAATGTGAGGCGAGATTGTGTTATGAGCTGTCTGAGCATCTACCTCAATGAAGACCTGGACACACTTGTTAAAGAATATGTGGTATGTATCAGTATAGTGTGCCAGTAAATTTTCCATCTAGATAATATGGGGTGTTCATGAGAATGGAATGGACATGA
This sequence comes from Garra rufa, assembly GCF_049309525.1. Taxonomy (NCBI): domain Eukaryota; kingdom Metazoa; phylum Chordata; class Actinopteri; order Cypriniformes; family Cyprinidae; genus Garra; species Garra rufa. The sequence continues at coordinate 8,234,333 of NC_133376.1, forward strand.
GGACACATTGACCATCAGTATTTCAACATTGAGTCCATTGAGTTGTTTTGAATTAAAAAAAATCATGCAAGGTAAATGGTGGTAGAGCTGTCACTCTGAGAGAATTAAATCCAGTTGGTCCAGAGGAACCTGAAGATGAAGTTGTCCGGGTTTTGCCACCCACATGCCCCTTCTCCACCAAAAACAACAATCCTCACCTAAACAACAAGGTGAGGACACAGACATTTCCTAGTGCTCTTGAACCAGTGATTTTACTGCCTTGGTATGATTTTGTAAATGTTTAGTAAGAAATGCCTTGTATCACCAGGATGCATGTTCTGGACTGTCTGCTTACGAACTCAAGCGCCTTGAGAACATTGCACAGAAGGAAGCCTTCTTGTCATCTCTGAAGATATGGCAAGTATGTATACATTTTAGTAAAGGACTAATCAGCTGTTTTCACTTGCCCTCCCCTACCTCAGTCTCCACCCTACTCTCCTCTTAAGCCCTATTTGGACGGGACTAGTTTTCCAAACGACGTTTGAGTTAGAATTTTTTTCAGCCGATATCTGTCATTTCATGTCATTTCAGTCCCGTCCGAATAAGGCTTTAGTCTGTTTTTCTCTCCCTCCTTCTCTTTCACTGTTGTCCCCCACTGTACTGTCCTTCTCTCCTTCTTTCTTTCTCTTGTATTCGCTTGTTATCTTACAGGTGTAACTTCACATTTAAAAAAAAATGTAAAATTTGATTTTGGTAGGTTCTTGTATTTTTCAACAATGTAGTTTACAAAAATATTGTAATTTCTGTCTTTATCCATTTGCACACATTTTAGTATAATTATGGTTGCTGTCTATACAGAAAAACAAGGAGATAATTATTCTCATCTCTCTCTCTCTCTCTCTCTCTCTCTGTCTAAAGGCAGCGGAGGATCTGAGGCAGTCAGTGAAGCCAAAGCCCAATGTCAAAAAGTAAATAAAGCAGTACAATTAAAAGCATGAATCTTTTTACTTTTGGGGATGATGGATGAGGAGTAAGCTCTAGCGTTTTATGTAATGATATGTGCTTTATAGCAGTAAGTGACATCATGGTGCACCTATGGCTTATTAGAGTAATTTCATTTGAAGAAACCACTTCATCAGGGAGTTAGAAGATGGAAGAATTAAAGGGATAGTTCACCCAAAAATGAAAAGTTTGTCATCAATTACTCACCTTTGTGTTGTTCCAAAACCATATCACCTCCATTCATCTTCAGAACACAAGTTAAGATATATTGGATTTAATCTTGAGAGCTTTCCGATCCTCCCATAGACATCACTGAAAATGCACATTCAAAGTCCACAAACATGTTGTTATATTCAATTTTTTCAGCCAAAAAGTGTTCTTGTTGCTTTATCGTGTTCAAATTGAGTGATCTATGTCACATGGACTACATTAACTACGTTTTTATTAGGTTTGTGTAATTTGAATGGGCACTTTTAGTGGTGTCTATGGGAGGATCAGATCCAAAATATCTTAATTTGTTTTCTGAAGATATACGGAGGTGATATGGATTCGGAACAACATGAGGGTGATTAAAAATTTTATTTTTGGGTGAACTATCCTGTTAAGGTTCAGGCTTGATGGACATATTATACTCCTGACTTGATTGTCAGATTATAAATTGTTACATTGGCAGAAAGGTGCACAGCATTCATGAGAAGCGTCTCCATTTTTAGTTACCTTTTTTTAACTGCATTTTTTGTGGCAGGTCAACAGCTTCATTGGCAGAAAAATCTCTGCAGTCTACCCGGAAATCCCTCCGTTCTAAAGCACAAAACCTTACCCCAAGTGAAAGGTTGATCCATAATAAAGTAAGAACAAGACTAATACTGGGATAATTTTCAGATATAATATTGTTGTTGTTACATTAATAGGAAATTGCAAAACTGGAGATAAAAATGCATTTTGTTGTTAACATATTATCCACAGCCTTGTGACTTTTTTTTTTTCAGGCTTTTAGGGGGTGATCAGGTCTTAAGGTCATTGTCCTTAACTTGCATCCATTCCATTCTCATGAAAGCATATATTCTGTCTGCTTTAATGAAAAGATGTATATGTATATGTGAGTGTGTGTGTGTGCGTGCGTGCGTGTGTGTGTGATATTATATTTTAAGTGTGTGTTTGTACATTCCAGGACATTGAATCCAGAGAGGCAGAGGAAGACATGGCAGGAAAGACCATGGGCATCTACACCGTACAATCAGTGGATCTAGGTCAGGGTGACGGACGCTTTACTGATGTCTGTGTTGTGCTGGAAGGTGTGGAGGTTCTTCACAACCTGCAGAGTGTCACTCATGCATGTATAATGTTGTATGGCCTGATCTACGCGCTCAATTTGAGCTACCCAAAAAGCCTGAAATGTACATTTGAGGTGTACCAGAAAATCCTGATGGACCTGGACTCAACCAAACTTACCCCGAAAGTACAGACACTGAAACTAAAATTTCTCCAGTGATTCAGCTTTGCAATAATAAACTTATACAGCCCCTACCCATTATTATTATTATTTTTTTTTTTTTTGTGTGTAGCAACTGAAAAAGGATCTCATACAGTTTTATTTTTTTATTTATTTATTTCTTGGGTGTCCAAGCAGTGTGATGTTCGAGTGGTGCTGTGTAAGTGGATTCATGGTTTCCCAAATGTTTGTTTCAAACACAAATATAAATAAATCTGGAAATCTGGAAATTGGTCTAACTCTATTTTTTTTATTAGATGGGGAAACAATTGCATAAATGTGGTGCATTGTTTAAGTTGGTTTAGTACAGAAGGAAGAATTAAACATGATTCAAATAAATGATTCAAATAAAAATCTTTTAGTTACCCTGATTTAGTTATTATGCAATTTATACAATAAACTTTATGTATTTTAAATAAATAAACTTTTTATTATTAATTTAGAATAATTACACTTTACATAAACTAATTACATAAATCTGAGGATTATGCGTTTAAAATAAATAGATTTTATTATACTAATGAAAATAAATAGTATAAAGTTTATTTGGTAGATTTGTGTTAAAATTATGAAAAAAATATAAATGGGAATTTGTCATTTAATAAAATTACATAAATCTTAAATTTTGGGTGAAATATTTCTGTGAGTGAATATACTGGAGCTGCTTAAACGTTAAAGGATAGACATTCAAACACGCACGCGATCTCATTTGTAAATGACAACGATTTCCCATGTCCCAACCTTTGAAAAAGTCTTACATTCAAATCTGTATTTGCACTGCCGCTAACAGAGAGAGCAGTCATCATGTTAATGTAAAAAAAACAGCTTCACAAACAAATACATCTTTTCAAATACCCAGTCATTCATATTATCACAGCAATATTCTGATTAAAGGTCATAGTTTGGATATAAACACTGATGTGATGTCTATGGTAGAAATTAAAACAGAGCACGTCATCTTTTGAAAGTAATAATAGGTGCTTCAAATAACGTTTGTGTCGATTGCATTGTTTCGCCACTAGATGGAAACAACTGTTAAAAAATGTATTTGTCAATGAATAGAGATTGATTAAAAAAAGCAGATTCATCCAGTGATGTTTTTGTGAGCAAGTCTTTTGTTCATTCAAACCACTTTTTCATAAATTTATTATAAAAAATTGGTGTGTTAAACATTCTATTTTAAATATAAATATTTATTACATTATTAATAATTCATTAAAATGAATTAAACACTTTTAAATAGACTGAAGCAATTAATATTTTGTCTCACATTATTTTGCTTAGTTTAGAATTGTGAGGAAATCGTGATCTCTATTTAATAAAAAAAAAACTAAAACTAAAACTGAAACTAAACTATATAAAAACTAAATGGAAATGTGTTCACAAAATAGAAACTAAACTAAAACAAAAAAAAATGTTAATGAAACTAATAAAAACTAAACTAAATTTTATTGAAAACTTGAAAACTATACTAAAATAAAACACATTTAAAAAAGCTAAACTAAATTAGCCTTGGCTTCAATACTAGTCTGTTTTTTTTTCTCCGGTCTCGACTTGGTATTGGTCTTGGTCTCGACTTGGTCTTGGTCTTGACATGGTCTGTCTTGGTCTTGGTCTTGGTCTTGTCTAGGTCTCGATACCTTCTGGTCTTGGTAGTGTCTTGGTCTCGGTTTAGGCGGTCTTGACTACAAGTCTATCTGAAGATGAAAAAAAGTTCTTACAGGTTTGGAATGACATGAGGGTGCGTAATTTATGGCAGAGTTTTCATTTTTGGGTGAACCATGCCTTTAAGTAGGAAATAAGTACTGTTTTCAACATTAATAATAAGAAAAGTATATATTCATATATATTGCATAAGGGGTTTCAGTGGATGTGAGCATTATGAACTGCAATGCAGCAGTTCTTTCTCACACATTAACACACACACATACATTCACACATAGTCATTCTCTGCACACTGAACTCGCTTACTCTTACTATGCTTTAGCACTTGTCACCATGAGGGATTGCTGGGGTTTTGGCAAAGCCCTTGATTATGCATGAACAGCATAACTAAAATAGACACTGATAGACCTTACTATTTTGGGGAGTATTATGACACTAATCGCAAGGTTTTTTTTGACAGTTCATGTCTTACACATCTTCACCACACTGTATAAAAATACAGGTGAAATGTATTTTTATATTCGTTTTCCCACTTAGAGACAACTATAAATAAGCCATATGGATTTTTATTTATTTTTATTCTTTTTACCCATGAAGTTTAAATATTTTGCTGGTCAACAGGGTAGTACATCAGGGCAAAGGAGTGTGTTAAATAGGATTTACATTTTACCAGTTATATGATGACATATAATATTATGTACTTATTTAATGAGAAACCCTGCAACTATCAGATGTATGATACGAAAAATGATTTTCAGTTTTGTTGGAGGTGATTAAAAAGATAAATCAGCAAGATTTTAAAAAGTATTAGGTGTGCTTTCGAAACCTGACAATTTCTGCAGTGCATAGCGACAAAAAGGTGTTCAGAAAAGTGCTGCGGTGTTGTTTGTTGCTATTTAACACTGTGGGGGAAAAATAATAATAATAAAATTAAAAATGCTTTCTTCCCCATGAGACCTTTAGCCTGGTTGTACCCTATATACAGTAACTGTGGTTTAAGCAGAATGTTATAGCCCAGACTGTTGAATTTCAACATCAATATCTCAGCTGAGGTACAATATCACCTCAGGCGCACATTAAATTTTCAATAATTCAATGGTCTGATGTCAATTATTCTATAATGCATGGAATACAGATGCTAAAAATAAAAGTTACAGAATTGTCATTTAATTATTAGTCATTTCCAGTATAAATGTACTGTTTATAAAGGTTTTTCAGAACATTTTTTAAGGATAGCTGTCTGGACACAAAGCTACACAGATGTTCTTTAACTTTTTACTGAGTTAAGAATAGATCCTCTCATTCCCACAGGGACATTAGTCAACCAGTCACGCGCATCTTCTGGTTCTTCTCAGCATTACACAGCAAAGCCCACGAAAGGTGTTAAGGTGTTTTCTATTGATTCAAAACAATGCAGTTCTTTACTGTAGAGCAGAGTAAACACATCCATCGCGTTTTGTCACACTGTGCAAGAATGGAAAGATTTAGAGGAAAAATGGCAGTTGCTAAGTAACCATTTTAGCGGGTAGAACAGCAGATGGTGTCGGTGTGTTCATGACTGATTCTGCATGTGTATGTTTGTGTGTGTGTGTGTTTGCGTGAGGCAGATAAAGAGAGAGAGGGGAACTAGAGCAAAGTCCCTGAAGAGAGGACCAAGAGATCATCTCTGAATTCAGGAAATTACCCTCGCTACATAATGTTCAAAAACATCACACAACCTCTGGCATCTATTTGAAGTTCAACGGTATCTTAGATCAAGGCATGCTGGTTTGGATTGCACTATAGATTTGCCGTACCGCTACACTTGTAAATCATTCAGTTGTTTTAGCAACTGTAAACACACACATGTCGCTGACATACACACAGTTTGAGAGCCATTTTGAGGCTAATGATCCATACACAGATTAAAATCATGCAATCAAACAAAACATGGCATTTGCAGCAAAAAAAAAAAAAGATTTAAGAGGCCTATGCTACTACACTTATATAATAATAATAATAATAATAAAGATAATTGCAATACATTTTTCAAGAAAAATCTGTTTCAGTTATTCTACTTCATTCATTCAGATTTTCATGGCTTTTTTTATATAGCGATCAGTTTTGGGAAGACCGATGCTGTGCTAATTGTGTTTAGAGTTTTGAAAATGTGACAACTGATTGGACAAACGCTTGTTAGCGACTGAAAAAAACTGTAATGAAGGGGGTTACATCTGAATATTTTCTCTCACACACACACACACACACACACACACACACTGGTTTACATGTTTTATGGGGACATTCCATATTAGGCGTAATGGTTTTTATACTGTACAAACCGTATTTTCTATCGCCCTAACCCTACCCTACAAAAAACCTGTTTCCTCATGGGGACCTGAGAAATGTCCCCACAAGGTCAAAATTTACTGGTATTCCTATCCTTGTGGGGACATTTGGTCCCCACAACGTGATGAATACCAGGTACACACATATGTATATGTATATTTTATATATTTTATGTATATTTTAGAATTAACATTTTTTTTCCAAGGCATTGTTAGATTCCAGTGTTTCCTGTCAGAGCTACACTCCTAAAATGATCAATCAAGATGCCATAAAAGAACCTTTTTGTCTAAATGGTTCCATAAAGAACCGTTAACATCTGAAGAACCTTTCTGTTTCATAAAAGGTTCTTTGTGGCAAATAAGGTTCTTCAGATTATAAAAAGGTAAGCAAGAAATGGTTCTATAAAGAACTTTTGACTGAATGGTTCTTTGTGGAACCAAAAATGGTTATTCTATGGCATCGCTTAAAGAACCTTTTGAAGCACCTTTGTTTTTAAGAGTGTATGCAAAGATTTGATTTCAAAAACAGTATTATTGGTATTACAGTTTTTTTTTACAGACGCTAGGACACATTTCTCAATACTTAGGTCACTTTTGCAAAACTCTTCACACAATTCTCCTAACCGACTTTCAGCTTTGCAAAGCAGTTCATTTCACGTTCAAAATGCACTACAACTACCAAAACACTTTATTCAAGTCTCAAATAAACTCATTCTTCCAGAACACTAGCAAAGGTTGACAGCCGACAAACACACTTTGTCACCCACAAAACAATGACCTAAAAAACACTAACAACATGTAGCATTACACAGTGTTTTCTTGTGTAAAACAAGGACACATCTCTGTTTATAATTGCAATATATATTGATTATAACTGCAATATATGTTACTGGAATGAATCAGACATGATGCAGAATTCATCAATATTTTATGTTGTTTATTTATTTTTATTTGGGTCCATGTTTACATCACAATACAAACCTATTCAGCAGTTGTCTCCTTTTGTAATGAAATTGAAAGAGTAACACTTGTGTAGATGTTCATCTACAATGAAAATCAGCTGTGGCTGGTTACAGTTTTTTCTGAATGCTTAAGCGCTAATCGTGATTCTTGTAGCACAATTTCTAAAACTATTAATACGTATAGCAAAACCACTCACTGAGTTTGCAAAACTAAAAGCACAAACACTGCTTTGCACTCAGTTTGCAAATTTGTAACACACACTTTGCAGAACTTTAAACACAACTCACTGCTTACACTCAATTACCAAATTTCCAACACACTCCTAGCAAAATTATACACATGTATGGCTATCATTAACACTATTTTGCCAACTGTTTGGCACACTTTCACATGTGAAAACTGTTTTAGATAATTAGTTCACTTTGCAATCAGCCTAAGCACTATAAATAAGCCACAGGTAAGCTGTCTATGTGGAGTACAATGGAAGGAGCAGTAAGAGTGAGAAGAGTGAGAATCAGAGGAGGCCGAGGAGGCCGAGGGAGAGGACGTGGAGGTGAAGAAGTTGGAGGAAGAGGACGTGGAGTTGAAGAAGCGAGAGGGTTAGAGGAAGTTAGAGGAAGAGGACAAGGAGGAGCAAGAAGAAGATGAGGAGGGGAAAGAGGAAGGGTAAGAAGAGTAAGAAATAGAATAACTGATGACATCAGAGCTACAATAGTGGACCATGTCATCAACCATGGGATGACCCTGAGGGAAGCTGGCCAACGGGTTCAGCCTAATTTGAGCCGCTACACTGTGGCAAGCATCATTAGGACATTTCGAAATGAGAATCGGTAAGTACTTTTTAGCACTGCCATACTCTAATGAGAAACACAACAGTACCATACATGCAAAAATACTGAAATTGTTACTTTACAGAATTGCTAGACGTCCAGATGTTGGGGGCAGAGGAAGAATGTTCACTCCAGAGCAAGAGACCCATAAAGTGAACATGGTGATTGCCAATAAAGCAATAAGACTGCGCGAAATACAGCAGCGCATAATTGATAATGACACCATCTTTCAAAATATACACAGTGCAAGCATTTCTACACTAAGTCGTGTACTTGCGCGCCACAGAATAAGAATGAAGCAAATTTACAGAGTTCCTTTCGAGAGAAACACAGAACGTGTAAAGCAACTGTGATATGACTATGTGCAGGTAAGCTATAGTGTCATTGGTTCTGAATTTGGAAGTGCATACTGTAGTGCTGTGCATGGACCTGATGTGTTGCATTTGTTTTGTCTTGTCCAGAGAGTGATGGAACTAGAAGCAGATGCCATGGGACATGAGCTACTTTTTGTAGATGAGGCCGGTTTTAACCTCAGTAAAACCAGGAGACGTGGCAGGAACATTATTGGACACCGTGCCATCATCAATGTCCCAGGACAACGTGGTGGTAACATAACCATGTGTGCAGCTATAAGCCAAAATGGTGTTGTTCACCATCATGCAACCATAGGCCCATACAACACTGCACACATTCTTGCATTCCTGGACACCTTACATGACATGCTCACTGTTCAGAGACCAGAGCATACCCGATATGTCATCATATGGGACAATGTTAGTTTCCATAGGGCTGCTTTGGTCCGCAACTGGTTTACAGACCACCCATCCTTCATGGCACTCAACCTCCCTCCATACTCTCCATTCTTAAATCCCATCGAGGAGTTCTTCTCTGCCTGGCGCTGGAAAGTGTACGACCGTCATCCTCATCAACAGGTAGCCCTTTTACAGGCAATGGAGGAGGCATGTGGAGATATTGACCAGGCATCATGTCAGGCCTGGATACGGCATTCAAGGAGATATTTTCCCCGGTGCCTTGGACTGGAGGATATCGCATGTGATGTGGACGAAATTTTGTGGCCAGACCCAGAAAGACGACATGATGTAGGCTGATTGTCTTTTTTTTTCCTTTTTTTTTTTTTGTGAAATTACTATTTTGTGTTCTGACTTTGTCTTGGTTTTGATGAGTGTGAATAAACACCAATACTTGAAGTTTGGATCCTTGTATGTTTACATGACACTATGACAAAAGTATGACCTCAAATTGACATCTGTACACAGAGAAAGCAAAAGCCAGATGTGTTTTGTATTCATACCATCAGTGTGCAGTTGGCGCATTGTGTGCTTAGTAGATGATAGCTTGTGTGTACTGTTTGATATGAAAACACCATTTTTACGAAGGTGTGAAGAGTTAATCTAGCTGTGTTTGCTTTTGCAAGAGAACTACAATGTTTTGATAATTGGGTGAAAGGTTTTCTTATTTGTGTGTAGAGTTTTGCAAAAATAGCCAATAGTTGCTTAAGCAATCAGAAAAAACTGTAAACTGCATTTTTAGATTTGAAATATGTTTCAATAAAATATTGCTGTTGAATTTTGCTGTCTTATTCAGTTTTGCATTATGCTATTGTTTTGAACATAAGTTTAACAGTTTTGAAAACAGTATGTAAGCACGTGCAAAATGTCCTGTACGTACAAAGATTTTTGGCAGTTGTTGTGTCTGAGTGAGAAAATAATTCATGAAATTTGAGAGATGTAGTCATTGAATGCATTTTGTGCCAAAACAACGATAATTGATCCTCAGTTTAGCCCACATAGACTTCTGTTGTGCTCACTGTGTGAAGAGTTTTGCAAAAGTGACCTAAGTATTGAGAAGTGTGTCCTAGCATCTGTAAAAAACTGTAAGCTATACCTTATAATTTTAAATCAGTATTTCACCTCAGAATGATCTCAACTTAAAAGTAGGTGCTGAAGTCTGATTTTATGGTGGCTGTGCTTTAAAGTAACATTTCCATAATCTTAATTCAAGTTATGAAGGGTTTTGAAAGTCTGACAGTAGCCAGTGTTGAGTGCTCTAGGGCTAACCCTACCTGCTTTAACTGTTTGAAAATGATTAACAGTTGATAATAAGATCATTAGAAATTTAGAAAAGTAATCAAAAAGTGATCAAATGTAATCAGTTGCATTACTTTAAAGGGCTAGTTCATCCACAAATGAAAATTAGCCCATAATTTGTTCACCCTCAAGGCATCCAAGGTGTGTATGACTTTTTTTTTTTCTTTCAGGTGAATCCAATCAGAGTTATATTAAAAAATTTCCTGCCTCCTCCAAGTTTTGTAATGGCAGTGGGTGGGTGTTTCTGTTTAACAGTCTAAAATAAGTCCTATAAAGTGCATCCATCCTTAATAAAAAGTGTTGGTGAATAAAGGCGTCCTGTAGTGAATTGATGCATTCTTGTAAGAAATATCCATATTTAAAACATAATAACCACTTTTCTCTAACTTGTGCTAACTGTCATACACGGAAGCTATTCCAGTTAGATGATGTGGACGTATGCATTGTGCATGTGCCTAGAATTTACGAACACAGAGTTGGAAAAGAGAGAGCAAAACAAAACACCGATCACAAATTAGAGTACAAAAGGAGGATTTGTAAAAAAAAAAAAAAAAAAATGTTGGAGGATTTCAATATAAGTCAAGAGGAGACTAGTTTTCCTTTGCTAAAGTAAGGAGACATTGTTTCCTTTGCTCCTGTAAACAAATGGTTGGTTTTGGCAAGACTCAACGCATACATCCACCGTCATCAGCCCTGAATGGCATACACGTACAGTATGACAGTTGGCACAAGCTAGAAAGAAAAAAAAAAAGGATATTTTTCTTACAAAAACCCATCGATTCGCTACAGAAGGCCTTTATTCACCCCTCGGAGCCATGTGGAGCACTTGGACTTTATTGGACTTATTTTGGACTGTTAAACAGAAACACCCACCCACTGCCATTACAAAACTTGGAGGAGGCAGGAATTTTTTTTAATATAACTCTGATTGGATTAGACTGAAATAAGAAAGTCATATACACCAAGGATGCCTTGTGGGTGAGTAAATCATGGGTTAATTTTCATTTGTGGGTGAACTAACCCTTTAATAAAGTAATTTAATTAGTTCCACTACTTATTACATTTTAAATAGGGTAACTTGTAAACTGTAACCTATTACATTTTCAAAGTAACCTTACCAACATTGATAGCGATGCTACTTATGGATGTCTGAAAAATTTAAGGGTTTTTTTGTTTGTTTGTTTTAGTCAATGATTTTCATTTTACAAAAGGTTCTTTACACTATAAGATTATTAAAATGTTCTTCAGATTCGTTCATTTGTTCATTAATTTACTCAAAGGTCCTTTGGGGAACCCTAAATGTTTTTTTTATGACATTACTTTGAAAACCCCCTGATAGAACACTTCTTTAAAGTGTGGAAACCTATTCTTGATTCTCCAAAGAACCTTTCAGTTCTTAAAATAATTTTTTTTTTTCTAATGTAAACATTTCAATATTCAAAAGTTCTGAAGAAAGTCCTTAATCAACTAGAAATTATTTAGTGTAAAGTTTCCATGAATGTTAAAAGTTCTTCACAGAAACACTGATGCAAATGCTGTACCTTTATTTTTAAAGTGTAATAGACATATTTTTTTATAAATAGCATTACTTACCAGTAAATAGACTAAGCACATCTGCTGTGGAGATGCAAAGGTGACATGTCTGCATAAAGCACAGAAGTGAAACGCCCACTAGTTACAAAGTTCTACCCAATATTGTTCATTACTTTGCAAGTTTGTTTTATGAAATAGTTTGGCTAATTTAATTTTGCTTTCAGCTACCAATCAGCATGCAATTCTTTCAGCTCCGTTTAACACGCTTTAACATTTAAATCCATTCAGCAGAATTCCACAGACTTTTCCCCAAAAGCGGTGCAGAAAATGCAGAAAACGTCAGCAGATTCCGAATAGACCAGGGGCAAAAAGAGTGTTTAAGTGCAGAGAGCTTTAAACAAATATTTTTTGACACCACATTTTTCTGTTCTTCAACCACAGATCATCTCTAAAGGATTTCTGAACTGTTTTCAATAGTCAAAAATGCTAAAGGATTCCCACTGGAATTTCTATTATAATCTGAGACTAGTGGAACCTATGGGAATTTTCTAATAGGATTCCAGCAAGAAAAAATAGATTTTTTAGAACACCCTGTTCCCAGCAGGACTGCTGCGATTCCCAGTAGGATAAACGCCACTGTAGGACATCAAAACTTCTAAGAAAACCTTTAAAAATTATAGCTCCATGTGGAACTGTACTGTACTGTCATACACTACACTACAAAAGTAGACTATACAACATCCAAAACAATTCTGAGAATCAAACAATGATGTATTAATTTCAATTTATCCAGTGGGATCTTTGATTATTACAAATGCTTGCTTGATCCCATGAAGATTATTTCTAAATCATGACATTCTAAATTATGACTAGAGAATAACCTTTTTTTTCCCTACGGAACACATGTTAGCACTCATTGAAATCTTCCTCCTATTGCAAAGCGATGTATATTTTTTCTGCTGAAACAGATGTGAAACATTAATGCTGGATGGGGAGCCAGGTTGCTGTGGAGTCTGTCATTAATATTCATACCTCATAGAGGTTGTATTTGACTAATGAGGTGCCATGTGGCCAGAGGAACAATTACAAGTGATGAGAGCAGCCTGGTGGGAAGGTTTATGTGCAACATGGTGCCCAAAGGTCTTGACATCTGCTTACTTTGGGCAATGGCACTTTTGGACATGGACTGGCTTCTGGTCATAACATGAATGGTTGTTGTGTGAGTGCCAAGGGGCATATTGCGACATAACAAAACATAGCGACACACAGCGAGTCTGTCTAGGGTGACGTGCTGTTAATAAAAACATCTGCTTACTGGTGGAATGACTGCTTTGGACAAATACAGAACCACACACAACTTGAATGCTTTAAATATTAAATGGATACACAAAAACAAAAATTTACACAAAAATTGCAATCATACTAAATCTCTTGTTGTTCAAAAATTATTTTATTTCTTCCATAGATACCCCTGCTGAAAAAACCCCAGCTAAAACCAGCCTAGGTTGGTTGGCTAGTTTTAGCTGGTCAGCAGGCTGGTTTTAGAGGGGTTTTGGCCACTTTCCCAGGCTGGTCAGGCTGGTTTTAGCTGGTATTTTCAGCAGGGTATGATTATGAAAACTGTTATGATTTTTTTTTTTTTTTTTTTTGGACAAACAATTTTAGTCTGTTTCTCAAACAAAACTATTTTCTGACTCCAGAACATTTATATAGACTATACAAAACTAGTCTGCACAACATATTTTACTTTTCCCTCCTTTTTTAGTGCTTGACAGCACTCTCAACATTCGAAATCCACTGCACAGAAAAGAGCAGTTTAGACGTACATTTTGTGTTACTGTCCCTGCTGAAAAAAAAAAAAAAAAGGCTGGTTGGCTGGTTTTAGCTGGTCAACCAGCCTGGTTTTAGCTGGTCATAGCTGGTCAGCAGGCTGGTTTTAGAGGGGTTTTGGCCACTTTCCCTGGTCTTAGCTGGTCAGGCTGGCAGACCACCAGTTAAAACCAGCCTGACCATCCTGGCCAGCCTAGACCACCAGCTAAAACCAGCTCCAGCTTAAACCAGCTAAGACCAGTCAACCAGCCTAGGCTGGTTTTAGCTGTTTTTTTTTTTTTTTTTTTTCAGCAGGGTAATCTTAAAAAATGAAAATCATACAGAATTTGAGAGTCAGTAGCAGATGATGATGGATGCTTCATTTTCTTAACAATACAACAAATAAAGAGATATAAAGAGTCATTATTGTCATTATTTCTTATCATTTACTCATCCATTGTTCCAAACCTGTGTGAATGTATTATTATTAGTATTATTAGTATTATTTATTTTGGTAACACTTTACAATAAGGGTACATGAATAATCATGTACTAATGCCTAAATTAATACTTAATTCATCACCTACTAATGATTATTCAAGGAATTAACTAATTATGAACTAACAAAGGGCTATCCTTAACTACAACTGGAGTCATACAGATTCATGGATGAATAACGGCAGCCTTAACTACATGTTAGTACATGTTTGATAGTTAATGCATTAATTAACATTTATGGGTAAACTAAATCTTTAGGAAAGAATGAGAACTACTCTGGCTTTGAAATTAATTTAAGTTATTTAATACTATCATAATTTGAGCATTTGACATCTTCAGCTTTGTCTTAAACATTATTGGGTGTCAAAGGATTAGTTGATCCTCTTCATCAAGTCTAGAAAATACTAAATACACTAATGACTGATCTTTTCTGTTTTATGTTCTTCTCTTTCCCTTTAAACTCACCCTATTGATTTATAGACAGAATAATAATAATAATAATAATAATAATAATAATAATAATAATAATAATAATAAAAACCACAAAGAAAATTTGTAGAACAATTCCTAAAGATATTCTACATTTATTTCTCATTCTTTCCTAACGATTTAGTTTACCCATAAATGTTAATTAATGCATTAACTATCAAACATGTACTAACATGTAGTTAAGGCTGCCGTTATTCATCCATGAATCCGTATGACTCCAGTTGTAGTTAAGGATAGCTCTTTGTTAGTTCATAATTAGTTAATTCCTTGAATAATCATTAGTAGGTGATGAATTAAGTATTAATTTAGGCATTAGTACATGATTATTCATGTACCCTTATTGTAAAGTGTTACCTTTATTTTTCTGTTAAGCACAATAACAGATAGATTTCCATCAGAAGCAGCAATAACTTCTTAAAGAAATTTGAGCTACAGAAGCTTGTCTGTTGGATCAGACCACATGGGCCACGTGCATCAATGAGCCTTAGCCACCCATGACACTGTCCCCAGTTCACCACTGATTCCTCCTTGGATCACTTTTGATAGAGACTGACCACTGCAGAACGGGAACAGCCCACAAGAGCTGCAGTTTTGGAGATGATGTGATCTAGTTGTCTAGCCATCACAATTTGGCCCTTGTCAAACTCGTTCAAATCCAAAATGCTTGGCCATTTTTCCTGCTTCTAACACAGTAACTTTGAGGACAAAATGTTCACTTGCTGCTATTTAAATGTTTAAATATATAAATGTTAATTATTTTAGCAAAATAAGAGGGATCATACAAAATGCATGTTATTATTATTATATTTTTTTATTTAGTACTGACCTGAATAAGATATTTCACATAAAAGACATTTGCATGTAGTCCACAAAAATAATAGTAATAATGATAATAGTAATAATAATTAAATTTATAAAAAAAAAAAAAAATGACCCCATTCAAAAGTTTACATACACTTGATTCTTTTTTTTTTCACTTTAATTTTTTATTGCAATTTTTAGTACGTCACAACTGTTTACACTCACGTACAATTTTCCAAATAGAAGAAAAGGCTAATTTGAGACAGATATGACATGCCATTTTGATAACAAGCAAATAAGTAAAACAAACAAACAAAAAATAATAAGAATTAAAAAAATAAATAAATAAAAATAAAATAAAAACAGAGCCTGTGGTGAGAATACTATAGAAAAATAAAAATATATATATAAAAAACATGGTGCATACAAAAAGGGAAGACAATTGGGTACATAAGAATAGGCACAATTGACATACAGTATATGCCTAAAACTTTGGCGAGTACAGTCTGTGAGCCAGTGCCCTTATGATTTGTCAATGTAAAGTTTCCATTTTTGCCATCTTTTGGCATACAAATCTACCTTCAAACGTAACACACCAGTCATATGTTCCAACGTCCTTATTTCCTGAATTACATCAAGCCATTGTTGTTGTTTAGGTGAATCGGGCTTATACCAGCTTCTGGTTATGGTTTTCCTCGCTGCTGTAAGGAGTATTTTTACCAGGTATCGGTCCTCCTGAAGTGTAACCAATGAAATATGACCCAAGTACAAGACAATGCATGAAAATGGAATCTCATATCCAAGCACCTTTGTTAAGGTTAAATGTACATCTTTCCAAAATGGCTTCAGTTTTTCACATCTCCAAAAAATGTGTGTATGGTGTGCTTCTAAGCATCCACATTGTCTCCAACATTGTTGGGGTGTAGAAGAAGCTTTACTGCTGATTTTAGGTGTAATAAAGAATCGTACTAAATTCTTCCAATTGAATACC
This sequence comes from Garra rufa, assembly GCF_049309525.1. Classification (NCBI taxonomy): domain Eukaryota; kingdom Metazoa; phylum Chordata; class Actinopteri; order Cypriniformes; family Cyprinidae; genus Garra; species Garra rufa. The sequence continues at coordinate 8,250,820 of NC_133376.1, forward strand.
CTCAATTGTTGTGAGCTTGTGGAGGAATGTTGAATTTCGCACATATCAAACCATACATCTGGTAGAATTTCTACATTTAATTATTTTTCCCACCTTGATTTAAGGTATAATGTTGAGTTGGCCTTACTTTCCATAATACTTACGTAAAACATGGAGATTATTTTTACACATTTACTATTTGATTTGTAAGCATTCATCATAATCTTCACAACTGGGTTAATTTCGTGTGAAGTTTCCATTTTTATTTCTCTGTTAAAGTAATCTCTGAATTGTATATACCTAAATAAGTCCCAATTAGTAAGAGAAAATTTTTCTTTGAATGTCTGGAAAGTCAGTAATTCCTTGTTTTCCACTACTGTATATATTGCTCTAATGCCTTTTGTTGCCCATTGCTTAAATGTGGCATCACTTTCACCTGGTTTAAATTGAGTATCAAAGGCTATCTATCGAAGTACTTTTTGGTCTTTGCTTAATTTAAATTGTCTAGCAAATTCAAACCAAAACGCTGCTGCTCCAGAGGTTATTGAATCCAATTGACTTTTGACTACTGAAGGGATTTCTTTTTGTCCAAGAACTGACTGAATCTGATAACCCACCATATATGTCTCAATTTCCTTCCATCTAGCAAAATAATTGTTGTTACACCAAAGAAAAAGAGGACGGAACTGAGCTGCATAAAAATAATCTTTGAGATTCGGCAGGGCCAATCCTCCTTTTTGTTTGGCCAACTGAAGTGTTGTATATCTTATTCTAGGCTTCTTTCCATCCCAAATAAACCTGGAAATGAGTTTATTCCAGCTTGTAAACTGGTGTTTAGGTATCTCTACTGGCAAAGCTTGAAATAGGTATAGTAATCTAGGTAATATGTTTGTTTTGATGACGTTTATCTTACTGGCAAAATCTAGTGGATAGGTAGACCACCGTTCCATATCACATTTAATACTCTGGTTAATCACATTATAGTTTGCACCATACAAGCTACTCAGGTTTTTTGTAATATACACACCTAAATATTTTATTTCTTCCATGTCCCATCTTAAATTATATCTATGTCTGATTTCCTCGGAAGGTTTGTAATTAAATGACAAAAGTTGTGTCTTCGCAATATTTAGTTTGTAACCAGCAAAGAAGTTAAATTCATCAAGGATTTCCATCAGTACAGGAAGGGAAGCCTCAGGGTCTGTTAAATGGATCAAGACATCATCCGCAAATAAACTAATTAAATGATCTTTATGTCCTATTGTAACACCTTGTATTTGTTCATGTTGACGGATTGCCTGGGCCAGGGGTTCAATATAAACAGCAAATAATGTGGGACTGAGGCAACAGCCCTGTCTAGTTCCTCTTTGTAAACTAAACGATGGAGATAATGACCCATTAATTTTTATTTTGGCTGTTGGTTGTTGGTAAAGAGATCTAATTATATTTACAAAATGTTTATTGAAGCCAAATCTAACCAAAGTTTGGTAAAGAAATTCCCAATTGACCCGATCGAAGGCCTTTTCGGCATCAAGACTTAGTAATACTGCTGTCTTATTTTCCCTTTCTATTTTATCTATCAGATGTAGCGTCCTCCTAATATTATCATGTGTTTGACGGCTTTTTATAAATCCTCTCTGGTCCTCGTCTATTAATTCAGGAAGGATAGTCTCTAGTCTTTTTGCTATAATTGTTGTATACATCTTGTAATCTATATTAAGAATTGAAATAGGCCTATAATTGCAACTAAATTCCCTGTCCTTAACCTCCTTTGGAAGTACCGAGATGATTGCCTCATTCCATGAAGGTGGAAGTTTACATTCTCTTTTAATCCAGTTAAATGTTTTTAACAGGAGTGGGGCTAGTTGTTCTTTAAAGGTTTTGTACCACTCCGCAGGAAAACCGTCACTACCTGGTGTTTTAGATGTTTTTAAACTCCCAATCACATTATTTATTTCTTCTAGTGTGAAATCTGCTGTAATAAAATCGTTTTGTAATTTGCCTATACTTGGTAAATCCAGTGTATTAAGACAATTTTTTGTCATTTCCATTTTAGAGTCAGAGGTGTCCGTATACAGTTGTTTATAGTAATTTAGAAAAATGGCCTCTATTTTCTGTGGATGATAAATCAAATTATTTGTTTGTGGGTCTCGTATCCTATGAATGGTACTATCAACTTGCTGTTTACGTAGGCGTCGGGCAAGTAATTTGGCCGCTTTAGGGCCGGATTCATAGTATGTCTGCTTATAGAATCGAGCCTTCTTCTCAACATCTTGTTCTAATAGGTCGTTAATCTGTTTTCTTATTTGCTGCATACGCGTTAGTAGATCTGGGTCCCTGTTGATTTTGTGTTATTGCTCCACATTTGATAAATCTGATGTTAGGGTATTATACTCCTTAATTCTCTTTTTTTTATTTTGTGCTGATAGTGCAATCAAATTTCCACGCATCACAGCCTTCAATGAATCCCACAATATAGACGGGTCTACCTCTCCATTATCATTTATCATAATATATTCTTTGATATTCCAATTCTATCTGTTCTGTTATTACTTTGTTATTTAACAAACCCACATTCAACCTCCAACCTGTCTTTCTCTTCCTTCCTTTAATTTGAACTGTCAGGTACAAAGCACTGTGGTCAGAGACATCAGCTACTCCAATGCTACAATCTCTCACCCTATAACAGTCATTTTTTGGCATAAAAAAATAATCAATCCTAGAGTATGTACGGTGAGGAGCTGAGTAGTGAGTGTAGTTTTTGAGAGATGGATTAATATGTCTCCAGACAACGCAGTATCCTATATCCTCCCAGGCTGTTTTAATCAATTTTGATATTTTGTTCACATTTCTTTTGCTGTTAGTTGTGTCTAAGTGATGGTTTAATACCACATTGAAATCTCCACCACATATACAGATACCCTCAGCCTCCAGTACAATTACATCCATTAATGATTTGAAGAACAGTTTACTAGTATTGGGTGGAGCATACACATTTACTAATGTTACTATCTCTTCTTCAATTTTACCCTTAACAATGAGATATCTCCCATCCTTTTCTTTTATTTCCTAATATGATTCAAATTTAAATTTATTAGCGACAAGAATAGCAATCCCCCTTTTATGCGAATGCTCATATGAGTTGTAATAAGTATTTTTAAATCCAAATCTTTTCAGTTTTTCATGTTCCTGTTGAGAGAGATGAGTTTCTTGGATAAAAATAATATCTGCTTTCTCTTTTTTAAATTTGGTCATTACCTTTGACCTTTTAATTGGATTACCTAAACCGTTCACGTTTAAGGACATTATCTTAACTTCAGTAGACTGTACCATCATCAAAAAAAGTCATTCTTACACCACTATGTTTCCACAGGCAAACCTTAAATAAAATAAACTGTAACACAGTAACAAGCCAAGAACTGCTTAGAACTAGCATTATAACAAAGAAGTATAAGGACTTCCAAAATCTGAAGAACGATCTCCAGTTTTCAACTGAGGAGGGGGAAAACCTCTCTCCAGGAAAGGGCCCCCTCACCAATAAGTCCGCTACAGACTGTATCGTAATTCACTTACGTGTGTCCGATGGCACAGCTGACCTCATCATCCCGCCAGCCGGCACACATACACTGAACATCTTTATGTAAAGGGTCGCTTTAACATAGTTTTTTAAACACTGCTGTGTCCATGTTCAAATTCCCGTAGGCGTTCTTTAGCTCTTCTGGCAGTGTCCACACTTGTGGTTGATCCCACTCGCTGCCACGATGTAGCCCGCTGGAGACGATCCAACAGGTGGCTCTTACCAGGCGGTCTCTCGGGCACCTCCACGCTGTATCCCCGCCGACGCAGCTCCTGTGCTGCCTCCCCGGCACTGCCGTAAACCTGCACACCGTCCTCCCAGTAAATGCGTATCCGATTGAAAGGCGTCTGAAAATAGATGCCCTTTTCTTTGAGAGCCTTTTTAATATTGGTGTACGCCTTGCGCTGTTGAAGAACGGTGGCTGTATAGTCATGGTTGAAATACAGCGGTTTCTCTTCCATCATGATTTTCTTTCGCCAGGCTTTTTGTATAACCATCTCCTTGATGCTGTACTGCTGGAAATTTACTATAATGGACCTCGGACACGAGTTTGGGCCCGGTCTAGGCGCCAGGGCTCTGTGTGCGTGTTGTATTTGCAAGTCCACGTCACCAAGTTCAAATTCGGAGCGGAGTAGTTTTTCGACAAATTCCATCACCGAGCCTAGTTCAGCGTTCTCTGGTACACCGTGGATCCTGATATTGTTTCGTCGAGCCCTGGACTCAATATCGTTTAGTTTGTCTTCTAGTTTCTGCTGATCCTTTATAGCCTGTTGAAGGGCGGCGTTGGCCTCCGCACTCCATGTTTCAGTGTCATCGATCCGCGTCTCCATCTCGTTGATTTTCTTACTGTGTTCTTGCATGGTAAGCATGTTTGTTGAAAGTTGCTGGTTAACTTCCTGTTTGAACTCAAGGAACTCTTCTCTCATATCATGCTTAATTTCGTCTTTGAATGTTTTTAAATCTTCTTTAAGTTCCGACTTCAGATCGCTGATCTGCTTGCTTATAGTTTCAAGCCCCGTGGACACATTCTCTGATGTTGATTCGCCTCCATGTTGTCGGTTCTCCTCTCCCCGCATGTCGTCTTCGTTGTCTATCCCTACACGGTGTGGATGGTTATTCGTTGTACTTTGCGTCCCTTTGCCTCTGCCTTTCTTTCCCCCCGTCATATCAATGAAGAAAAATCGCTTTTTTAATCAAAAATAATTACACGGGGGTAAATATAATGCCGACTTGCGAGAGCTAAGTGCTCAACCTGCCATTTCCCTCTGCAGCCAAACCGGAAGTCCATACACTTGATTCTTAATACTATGTTGCTACCTGAATGATCCACAGCTGTTAGGTTTTTTTTTTTTTTTGTTTTTTTTTGTGATAGTTGTTTATGAGTTTCTCTCAAATCCCCCAGGTCCCACAGATTCTTTGGTTTTTCAGCATTTTTGTGTATTTGAACCCTTTCCAACAATGGCTGCGTATTTTTAAGATCCATCTTTTCACACTGAGGACAACTGAGAGACTCATTATAGAAGGCTTAAATGTTCACTGATGTTTCAGAACGAAACACGATACATTAAGAAATGGGTGAAAACGTAATAAATTTGAAGATCTGGGTAAACGTCTAAGGTTACGTATGTAACCCTGGTTCCCTGAGGACTGGGAACGAGACGCTGTGTCCTAGTGGACACTATGAGAACTGCCTTCAGCGTTACCAGTTCTGAAGCTCCTATAGAACAACGACAATGAACTTTGACATTGGCCGGCGCCAGCCTATGACATCATAACAAGGCTCCTACCAGTATAAAAGGGGCGCTTGTGAATACATCAACCATATTTTTGTCTGACGGAGACGTAAGTTGGGCCCGAAGCATGGCTACGAGACGCAGCGTCTCGTTCCCTGTCCTCAGGGAACCAGGCTTACATTGTAACCTTAGACGTTCCCTTCCGGAGGGAACTCTACGCTGCGTCCTGGTGGACACTACGGAAAGGTCAATACCAACGCCGCCATGCTGAGGGATAAGTGATCAACTGACTGACTGAGGAGTCAAGAAGGAACATCATCCCCACTTCCAGCGAGAATCGCTTGGGCCAGAGCCTGAGCCTGACCTACTAGGTCAGCTCAGAGCTTCGTCTGTCATAGCTAGCTCGGCTACCCAAGCACGGAACTCCTAAGAGTGGAGGTCTGATTATCTAAGCGAGAGGAGACGTAACTACACTCACCGCTACAGAAAGTAATGAAGCTTACCACTAAGTCTTCATACTAAGCGGGGTTCTGAAGAGCGGAGGCTTCAGAAAGACTCTCTAAACGAGAGGAAGCCTGGCAACACTCTGTGCTTGCAGGAAAACTCTGAGAGTGGAGGTCCCATGACCTAACTATACTCGACACTGGAGGTAATTCATGAGGCTCCCAGAGCCTAAGCAATAGAACCACCTAAGTGGAGTTTCTCAGGAGAATGGAGGCTTCACCAAGAAGACTCTCTAGTTGAGAGGAATCCTAGCGACACTCGATCCTATGAACAATGCTACCTGGAGTGGAGTTGGAAAAACCCAGGGGTTTTTAGAACCAACTCTAGAATGGGAACGGAGATACTGCGTAACCCATACCATATAGGATTTTTAGAAAAGAACCCTACCCTCAGGGGGGAATCTTTACCACTCATGTGGATTTCAGAAAGTGCCCAGAGACTTGCGTGTGCACTTACTACTTCATGTGGGTTTTAGGGAGTGCTCAAAGCTTTACGTTAGTACTCACCACTATTGTGGATTTGAGGAGGTGCCCAGAGTGTAGCGAGGGAATCACCATATCACTATCCCAGGTGGCAGCAAAGCCTGGCAGCAAAGCAAAGCCTGGCTACACTCACACTTGAAAGTACTGGAAGCGGAGCTTCTGGAGAACGGAGGCTTCACAGAAGACTCTCTATAATGAGAGGAAGCCTGACAACGCTCAATCCTACGGGAAGCTCTTAAGAGTGGAGGTCTCAGTATGATGACCCTCTAAGAGAGGGGAGACCTGGCTACACTCAACGCTTGGAAGTAACAAGACTCAAAGGAGAGCTCATATGCTGAAAGCAGGGCTCTATTGAGTGGAGGCTGCAGAATGAATCTCTGAAGAGAGAAAGCCTGACAACACTCAGTCTTGGTGAGTGGTAGTATTAGCACTCCACCAAGGATAGTTAGCGAGGCCAGGAAGGGGACTACCAGCTGTCATTGACAGTGAGAATGGGCCTAGTAAGTGAGCTCTTTCAAGAGTGATGGTCAAACGACTCTCACGGAGAGGAGACCTGATACACCATGCTACCAGAATGGAGTGAAAAAAAAAAAACAAAAAAAAAACAGGTTTTTAGAACCAACTCTAGAATGGGAACGGAGATACTGCATAACCCATACCATATAGGATTTTTAGAAAAGAACCCTACCCTCAGGGGGGGATCTTTACCACTCATGTGGATTTCAGAAAGTGCCCAGAGACTTTCGTGTGCACTTACCACTTCATGTGGGTTTTAGGGAGTGCTCAAAGCTTTACGTGAGTACTCACCACTAATGTGGGTTTGAGGAGGTGCCCAGACTTTTAGCACGGGAAACCCTGTTTACGATGGTAGCAGTTTGCTCACAAGAGGCCTTATTATACACTGTAGAGAAGCTCAAGAGTGGAGGTCTCAAGATGAAAACCCTCACTGAGGGGAGACCTGGCTACACTCAACGCTAGGAAGTACCAAACTCACCTAAGAGTCTACATATAGGACTCTGTAGAGTGGAGGCTTCATGAAATTAATCTCTAAAGAGAGAAAAAACCTAACAACACTCAGCCTTGGCAGAGGGGCTCTTAACACAATACCAAGAATAATTAGCGAGGCTCAACAGGGCCTACTAGCTATCATACTGTGAGAATGGGTCTAAAAATTAGCTCTTAGAGAGTGAAGGTCTCAAACAACGACTCTCGGAACGAGAGGAGACCTGAAACACTGTGCTACCGAGACAAAAGTTGGGAAAAAACAGGGCTTTATGACCAACTCAAAAAATGGGAATGGAGGGACTGCATAACCCATACCATAAGGATTTTAGAAAAGGACCCGACACTTAGGAGGGAACCTTACCAGCTATGTGGATTTTAGGGAGTGCACATAGACTCGCGTGTGTACTCACCACTCATGTGGGTTTTAGAAGGGGCCCAAAGCACAGCGAGGGCCACCATACAATGTTTCATAATGGTAGCAAGGCTCACAGTAGACCTATGTACTAGAAGCGGAGCTTAAGGAGAGCGGAGACTTCAGCAAAAAGACTCTAAATGAGAGGCGGCCTGACAACACTCAATCCTTAGGGAAAGAGCTCTCAGGAGTGGATATTAGCCACGCTCAACACTAGAAGCAGTTGGTAAAGCTCACAGAGCCAACATGAACTATTTAAGTGGAGCTCCCAAGATCGAAGGCTGCAGTTAGATGATTCTCAAATGAGAAAAAAAGTCTAACAGCTCTCAGTCTAGACTGTAAGGAAGACGTGTGAGAGCGAAGGTCCTCAACATAACACCACAGGCGAGAGGGGACCTAACAGCAGCACTTAAGAGTGGAGGCTTCAGCAGAAAGACTCTCTAAAATGAGAGGAAGTCTGACGACACTCATATCTAAAGCTTCAACACTAGAGGCAGTTAGTGAAGCTAAACAGCCTACATAAACTACCTGAGTGGAGCTCTACAGAGCGAAGGCTGCAGCTAGACGATTTTCATTGTGAGAAATACGTCCAACAGCTCTCAGTCTAGACCATAGGAAAGACTGTGAGAGCAAGATCTTCATCATAACGCCACTAGGCGAGAGGAGACCTAATCAGCAGCACTTAAGAGTGGAGGCTTCAGCAGAAAGACTCTCTTTACCGAGAGGAGGCCTAACAACACTCCGATCAATCTCGCTCTGAAAGGGGGGAAACTCCTAAGAGTGGAGGTCTCACTTGTATGAACACAATAGTCAAAGGGAAGGGACCTGACCACATTCAACACCTAAAAACGATTAATTATGCAAAGCAAAAGATAAATCGTTTTAGTGGAGTTTCAGAGAGCGGAGGCTTCAGCAGAGCGATTCTCGACTCGAAGAGGCCTGGCAATGCTCACCGTGGCAGGAAAATCTAGGAGTGGAGGTCTTAGAACAAAACAACTCACTAAAATGAGGGGAGACCTAACTACACTCAACCCCAGTATAGTAAATAAGGCTCCTGCAGAGCCTACATACTAAAATTACCATCTGGACAGAGCTTTAAGCGCCTGTACAGAGTTCAATGAACTCTGGAGGTCCAACACAGGGCTTTCGCCAAGGAAGACCTGCTGCATTACGCCTAGTATAAATAGCGAGGCTCAAAGGAGCCTACAAGCTACTAGAACTGCCCAAGATGGAACTGTGAGAAATCGGCCTAAACGTGAACCTCTAAGGGAGTTGAATTCTCAACAGCACAACTCTCAGTGAGAGGAGGCCTGAATAAAAACTACTCACAGGGGGGTTTTACCAAACTTTCCTTCTCTAACATTCAAAGCAGAGCCCTGGGGAGCGTGGGCTTAGTGCACTGACTCAAATGAGAGGCAGCCTACAACACTCAACCCTAGGTTGCTTACATTAAGAAAGAGGTGGAGATCTCAACCCAAACCTCCCGGCTTAACACTCAAATAAAGAGCAGAGTCTCTGTACAGACTCTTCCACGGGACGGGGAGTCTGCCACACCCAGTAGGTGTGCAAAATATATATATGTCTATACATATATATTAAATAATGTCTAAGCCAAGCTCTGGATAGTGGAGGCTTCAGAGGATAACTCTCAAATGAGAGGAAGCTTAACAACCCTTAACCCCTTTCAGGAGTTATGAAAGGTGGAGGTCTCAGCACGCTATCTCACTGATGAGGGAAGACCTGACTACACTCAACGCTAGGGACAGTAAAAAGCTCAGTAAAGAGCTCAAGTACTCAAGTCTACCTAAGCGGAGCTAGTTAGACAAATAATTTATATGTATATATATACACACCCAAATACATGTCAGTTCATCTACTGGGCCGTCAGATGAGTCCATATGTCCATATGCCCAGCCCCAGAGTGTCAAAGGGGAAAAAGGTAGGTGGCCGAATGAAAGTGCTCTTTCCCTCCGAGACCCGCTCCCCGCAGACCAGGAGGGGCCAGGCTTCCCCCTGCGTTTGGGTGGGGTTGAAGACCGGCGAGGTATAACCGACTCGAGATTCAATAGATCTAGAAAGATCCAAAAAGATCTAAAAAGCCGCTGAGCACGCCTTCGCCTCCCTGAATTTGTCGACCACCGTCTCAACGGACGCGCCGAATAACTCGGAAGGCGAAACTGGCGCATTGAGGAGAAAGCGCTTGTCTTTCTCCCCGATGTCTGCCAGGTTCACTCACAAACTGCGGAGCTCAGCCACCTCCGTGGGTCTTTATCCTCCAGCAGATCAGCCTGGTACACTTGCAACAATGCCACTGCGAGCAGGCAGCACCAGTCTGACCCGCTGCCGCGTATGCCCTCAGCGTCGATGTTACCCCTGCCGAGAGACAATAAGCATCTCCTCAGCCGGGGGCATCGACACGCATCCACACTCACGCACTCACTCTGCACCAGCATAACTAACATGCTGATATAGATGAGTGCGGGCTGAATATGGTTTATCCCATGCCTTCCCGATCTTATTATATAGATCAGGAAGGAAAGGGACGCACATGGGGACTGGTCTGTTATGGCCAGGGAGAAATTGTTCATATAAACTGCTATAAGCAACCTCCCCCTGCACGCGCTTTCACCGCAGATCTAAGCAGACCGCAGCACGGTTCACAACAGACAACAACACATCATACGCAGAAAACAGCTTTTCACCCATAACAGCCACATCCTGCTCACCCTGGCTTAAAACCAGTAGAGCACTTTCTGCTGGATCATAGGATGTTAAAAAACAATACATCCTCCGCCTGCAGCTCGCCCTCGTCAGCGGCTGACGAGCGTGAGAGATTAACACGTCTCTCAAACTCGTGAGCGCGCCTAATCTGTAACCGCTGCGGGCTCGTTCTCCGCGCAGCCTCGGCTGCAGCGGGACCCGAGCCACGTAGGGCAGATAAATGTCCCAATTCCCTCGAGAAAGGGGACAAACAAGAGCGGAGTTTCCCTAGAGAGAAACTCTCACAATGAACACGCTTTGCTCTCTCAAGAACAGAGCGCGCGTGCTCTTCACCCAAAGTCAAGTCAAGTCAAGTCACCTTTATTTATATAGCGCTTTTAACAATACAGATTGTGTCAAAGCAACTGCACAGTATTTAAACAGCACCATAGTGTGTAAGTAACGCATTATTGAAAATAATCAATTTTCAGTTAAAGGCAGTTCATCAATGAATTCAGTGATATCATCATCCAGTTCAGTTCAAATAGTATACGATATCGCTGGAAAGTGCCAAGCACACAACACACAGATTTCTCTGACACGGATCCGCACACTTCTGAACTGTTTAACTCTAGGCATCGTCATTCTACTCACGCTTAGAACAAGGAGTCTGAAGACAAAAAGATGATTGATGTATTCACAAGCGCCCCTTTTATACTGGTAGCTTGTTATGATGTCATAAGCTGGCGTCGGCCAATGTCAAAGTTCATTGTCGTTGTTCTATAGGAGCTTCAGAACCGGTAACGCTGAAGGCAGTTCCCATAGTGTCCACCAGGACGCAGCGTAGAGTTCCCTCCGGAAGGGAATTTAATTTAATTTGTCTTTTGGGAAACATCAGCTTCTGAAGGGCAGTACTAAATGAAAAAAAAAAAAAAGATGTTTAGGTAAAATAAGAAAAATGTACACATCTTCATTCTGTTCAAAAGTTTACACCCCTTGCCTTAAATGCATTGTGTTTCCTTCTGAAACAACAGTGAGCATTTAAACCTTCCGTAATAGTTGCATATGAGTCCCTCTCATTATTTTTATTTTTTTTTTTTTTTTTTTGGGAAATAGGCTCATTCTCCAACTCCCCCCCCCCCCCCCCCACCCCCCCCCGCCCGAGTTAATAAGTTGAGTTTTACCGTTTTTAAATCCATTCAGCCGTTCTCCTGTTCTGGAAATAACTTTTAGTATAGCTTAGCATAAATCATTGAATCCTATGAGACCAAAAATGACCAACGAGTTTAGATATTTGTCCTATTTAAAACTTGACT